>NC_087101.1:12059153-12366653 GCF_963855985.1 Ostrinia nubilalis | reverse complement strand
AAACTATATCATAGATTTAGATGAAAAAGAAATCGTTCTAACCGCTACAGACAAAAATTTAAACTTCATTTCACGGACATAAATAAACAAAAGAAAAAATATCTTTCAACGTATTCATCTTTATTGTTCGGCAGCTATTAAAATAGAAATAAAATAGGCACTAAATATTATCTAAATAGAATAATTACATGAGAATTGTATGTGTGTGTATTTAAAGGAAGTATGATACGACAGGTCAGATCATTGGTCAAAAGTAAATCTTCTTGAACCGGATTTATCAATTGCCCATACGCTCGTATATCTAGACTAGCGGCCGCCCGCGACTTCGTTCACGTGGATCCCGTTCACGAACACGATCCCGGAGTTTCGTAAAATCCTTTCTTAGTGGATGCCTACGTCATAACATCTACCTGCATGCTTAATTTCAGCCCGATCCGTCCAGTGGTTTGGGCTGTGCGTTGTCACTATGTCAATCAGTCAGTCAGTCACCTTTGAGTTATATGTATCTAGATGACTTCAATCTATTTTCTTTGCTTGTGCTGTGGTTAAAAAAATAGGTGATAACTATTCGAGTTATAAGTCTAGCACTTTATATTCTAGGTTAATTGCTAATACTGTCATACAGTTTTCCACATTGTCACCTGCCTCGATAGCCGACTAAACTGTGAATTAAATCTTGTTTATAACTTTGAACTAAATAAGGCGTTTGTTCATAAAATCAATGTAGAGTTTCCGATATAAACAATTAAAAATTCCAACTAAAATGTTATTTACAAAATCCTTTAATCAATCTTAAACTGACATCCGGATGTTGCTACTGGTCAGTGATTCACGAAATACCTAAATGATAGAAATTAATCGATTTTATGAAAGGATCATAAAAACCCGCAGTTAATCAGTTCTTGGAACAAAAACCACAAAACGATCTTTTCATCCTTGGGTGATTTACTTACATGTTTGATGATTTGATTAGATGATGATAATGTTTAGATGTCTTATTCTTAATATTTTCCCACCTTTTTAAATTTTCTCCCTGATAACTTTTATCGACGTCAAAACGTATAGGCAAAATCGATAAAATGGCGTGATAACCGATATCGCGGCGCATCCTAGGCCTACAGGTGAATGTTTCCTATCTCGTCGATATAATGTAAGGATAAATTGATATCGTGTCGTTAATGCTAGTGCTAGGGCAGGGCGAGAGAAATATTAATTTGATCCTTAATGAAATCATTGGGCAAGGTTGTTTTTTTGTTGTTTAGCAGTATAGCTGAAAATAGAACAACTAATCGCAAAATATTGTCAGTCTCTTCAAGTATCATTTGTTGGAAAGACCTACCGCCAAATCCTCTCTATTTACTGTCCTACAAAAAAGTCATCAAACCCTATCACTCTAATCTTCCTGCATTATCATGGCGCTAGTACTTCCGGTGATGCGCAAAGGCAGCCATTCATTAAAACAAGCTTTCTCCTTTGTCGTCATGGTTATGCTCTTGAGCATTAAGACCTATTAGTCAATCAACGTAGGATATGGTCATATCATTATATTGTTCGAAAGACTTAAAAGGACCTGTCGCCAAATTATTTCTTCTCCGGTGATACACGGTCAGTGGCAGATAATTTAGTACTGACGACAGCGTTGCAGTGCGGTGCTTCATAGAACATTGTGTTCATTCGTACGCTCGACCGATGTACGCGACCGACGTCAGCGTAGGAGGAAATCAAGCCTTAAAAGGACCTGTCGCCAATTTCTTTCTATTTACTGACCTACAAAAAAGTCATCAAACCCTCATCATCATAATTTCAGTCATAGGACGTCCACTGCTGAACATATGCCTCCTCCAATAGCTTCCACAATGACCGGTTGGCAGCGGCCTGCATCCAGCACCTTCCCGCCACCTTTATGAGGTCGTCGGTGCAGCTTGTGTCGGTCAAACCCTATTATAATATTCCGCTGCATTATCATGGCGCTAGTGTACTTCCGGCGATCCTGCGCCATTCATTAAAACAAGCTTTCTCTTTTGTCGTCACGGTAATGCTTTTGCGCATTAAGACCCATTAGTCAATCAACGTAGGATATGGTCATATCATTATATTGTTCGAAAGACTTAAAAGGACCTGTCGCCAAATTATTTCTTCTCCGGTGATACACGGTCAGCGGCAGATAATTTAGTACTGACGACAGCGTTGCAGTGCGGTGCTTCATAGAACATTGTGTTCATTCGTACGCTCGACCGATGTACGCGACCGACGTCAGCGTAGGGGGAAATCAAGCCTTAAAAGGACCTGTCGCCAATTTCTTTCTATTTACTGACCTACAAAAAAGTCATCAAACCCTCATCATCATCATTTCAGTCATAGGACGTCCACTGCTGAACATAGGCCCCCAACGACTTCCACAATGACTGGATGACAGCGGCCTGCACCTTTCCGCCACCTTTATGAGGTCGTCCGTCCACCTTGTGTCGGTCAAACCTTATTACCCTAATATTCCGCTGCATTATCATGGCGCTAGTGTACTTCCGGCGATCCTGCGCCATTCATTAAAACAAGCTTTCTCCTTTGTCGTCACGGTAATGCTCTTGCGCATTAAGCCCCATTAGTCAATCAACGTAGGATATGGTCATATCATTATATTGTTCGAAAGACTTAAAAGGACCTGTCGCCTAATTCTTTCAATTTACTGACCTACAAAAAAGTCATCAAACCCTCATCATCATCATTTCAGTCATAGGACGTCCACTGCTGAACATAGGCCTCCTCCAATAACTTCCAAAATGACCGGTTGGCAGCGGCCTGCATCCAGCACCTTCCCGCCACCTTTATGAGGTCGTCGGTGCACCTTGTGTCGGTCAAATCCGTATATTATTCCGTTGCATTATCATGGCGCTAGTGTACTTCCGGTGATCCTGCGCCATTCATTAAAACAAGCTTTCTCTTTTGTCGTCACGGTAATGCTCTTGCGCATTAAGATCCATTAGTCAATCATCATTGGATATGGTCAGTGTCGCCAGTAATTAGCGGGGCCTAATTAGATTGTCTTTGGAAATACACCACAGATAAGCTGTCGAAACTTTTTGGTTTGACGAACCCAGTGGCGGCGTAGCATGGGTTGGCACCCGGGGCGATCTCACCTCCCCCACCCGTCATTAGTCCTAAGGCACCCCTTGGTACCCCCCAGGATTTTGGGGTTACCTACCGATTCGAAGATGAAAGATAATCGCACCCCCCGTATCATGACATAGATCGTAGACTTGCCATGCAGATGCGCCAGTGAGTCTGAGTACTAATCTGCGCGACTTGTGTCACCCCCTGATGCTTGGCACCCGGGGCGGACCGCCCCCCCCTTACGCCGCTACTGGACGAACCCAGTTCGTACGTTTCAGCCAAATGACGTCCACTGCCGGACAAAGACCTCCTTCAAGGATTTGTTGATTGTTGGTCCAAAACGACGGGTCTTGCGCTGCCTGCATCCAGGCACCTCCCACGACCTTCATCAGATCGTCGATCCACCTAGTGGTAGACGAGCCTTGACTTTTAGTAAATTTCCAAGAAGACTGATGGGAACACTTTATTTAAGGCATTTAAAAACATTTTTTTCGTCGCTCATGATAAACATTTATGCATCGTTTTAGATAATCTTTTAACCTCGCACTCTCCTATGTTTTTGGTCTTAATACGTAACCTACGTCATAAAATACCACAATGACATGCATATTTTGATGTGTCTTTTAAATAAACCTATTTTAAACGAGGTCGTTGAATCCGCTAACCACCTTGTTACTCAAATAGTTTTATTATATTTGTCTTATCAATCTAAAAGATACACGGTAACATAGTCATAAAATGTTAAGAAAATATTTGGATACGTCTAGGTTGGTTGATGTGACCATCTCTACATATTCAATGTAGATCAAAATAGTTTATGACCCAACTAGAAATTACATTTTTATACAGCCAGCTACATTTTCGACCTTAATTTCGAACTCCTCCTATGTTCTTCTGATTAATTTCGTTGCGGGTCCAATGACAGTTTAACTTTACTCCGGGACAAACTTGACCTTCATTGGTTGGGTTTTTATGGCGGTCAAGCTGTAGATTCTGGCTACACAGGAGTTGCAGTGGTGGGAACGAGAGGTGGGAATAGTCCCGTACCTTTTCGAATCCGTGCTGTTAATATCTTTAGTATATTAATGACATTAAAGACGCTACATCAATACAAAGTGGGTCCAACGGCCACCCTGGAGAGCTCCATATCCGAACACTACGTGACATATGTCACAAACGACCGCACATCACTTGAAAGGAGCGGGCAAAAATAATAACTAGACAGTACGTATGAACTGCATTGTACTCGTAGGAGTACTTGGTACGACGTAGTTAAGATATCATCAATCAAATGACGTACTTTTTGAACTGTCAAAACGCAATACTACCTATTTTGTATAGGAATAATATGTGACGTTACTTATGTACAAACTCAATTTAAGTCTACTTTTTGAGTCAAGTTTAAACTCTACTTCAAGAGTTAGTGCGACTGCGATATGGTGTGAATAGAAATAGTAGATATTCTCTAAAATAACGGACTTTTTCAATCAAATAAATGTTCATTTATTGATTTTGCCAGGAAATAGTAAACCAACTATAACATTTCCAGTTTAACAAGTCTTAAAATACACTCAAATGGACCGTTATGTTTCATGAAAATAACTCAGGTAGTAGTTTACTTAAAACAATTAGCATTAAGCTGACTAGTTCACTCTGATTCACGCTGTTAAACATAGACTATACAAACAGAAGAACATCTAAATTTTCCGCTGTAAATAGTGCCGCCGGTTTATCGGAATTCGGGACAAATACTAAAAAATTGGGACAACTGATAAGTCTTAAGCTTATTTAATAAATAGCCAGTTATTTCATGACTAATCTATATCACACTACTTACAGTCATTACATCATTAAAGAATAGCGGGTGTAGTTTTATTTTATAAATCTTCATTCACTAACGCTCTGTGCATGTATTTTATAAGGATTACTAATGTTTGGCCAAAAAACGTTTCCCAAATTATCACATCGCAAACAACGTTTCGCAAATTTTCATTTGGCAAAACAACTTATTGCAAACTTTTAATTCGCAAATGTCGTTTTTGGCATATTATTGTTTAGCAAATTATTGTTTGGCAAAGTATGTTTTGCCAAATGTTTCATTTGGCAAAAATATTTCACGATAAACTATTTACAAAACAATTTGATTGGTGCATAGAATGGAATACAAATTAGCTTGTGGTTATTATTTTGTTTAGTGGGTAGTTAATATAAAAAATTTTCTAAATTTTTCATATTTCATTCTTTTTATCGAAATTTCCAAATGATTCATTAACAATAGAGATGATTCTAGCGCTCGGCGGCCGCTGCCGCGGCACGCTTCGCTCGCCTTCGCGCATTAAGGGTCACTGTTCTAACCTAACCTAACCTACTATTTTCTACAATACCTACTTTTTGCAACCATACTATTTTCTGCAATCTCTCTGTTTTACATAAAATTATTGTGAAAACCATGACCATGTGCCTTATGCTTTGATTTGTGGGTAACGGTGGGTACTCGTAAGTATGTGAAGTGTCAATTTGACCAAGCAAATTATTTGGGACATAATATTTGGCAAAATAAAACATTTGCTATATAAACATTTGCCAAGTAAAATTTGGCCAAATGTTAATTTGACCAAATGAATTAGTTGCGAAAAGTACAGTTGCTAAAAGTTTATTTGGGAAATGAAACTTTGGCGATAAGTTGTTTGCGAAGTGAAATTTGGCGAAAAGTAATTTGGCCAAACGGAAGGATACCATTTTATAATCATCCAAAAAGTATATGCAAGATGTCATAGCTATCAAAAAAAGACAATCTATACTTCTCAACTTGACGTGCCTCCTGACATACGGAATCATTTATCTAATCAGACTATTGATCCAAACCCGCATCATCATCAAACTCAAGAATCATTTCATAGTTCGCAATCGAACAGATTCCAATCACTTCGATCCGATCATTGTAAGTTTCGATGAAGCCAATTTTAAAATATTCTTATTTTTGTGTTGCTATTGTGAATTTACCAGCTCCTACTGGAAATCGGGACAACCTGAAATTTATGTGAACTCAGCATCACTACAAGAATGTACTCTTACATTGCGAATAAACAGATATACTTCGGACTGTGTTTATATGCTGCAGTGAACTATGTACCGTAATTAATACTGCTTGCGAAAATAAGCAATAATTGATAGTTTCGAATTCCTTTAACGTTATCTATTAGATATGGAGGTATTATGTAACGAATGGAAATTATATACATAGTGCCGTATGATTCAAATTCATATTAAGTGTGATATTGACACATCCCGAATAGAACTGAAATACCTACTACCATATTTTCAGAACAATAGTAGGTAATTGTATCTGCTGGTGAGAGAAAAAGGGTCACAAGAAACTCTTCTTGTCAAAATACATATTATACTACCTCAAGTAAAGTCCACATCGATTTCGTTAAGAACTACTTTTCTTTAGTTTAAACCTTATGTAATAGGCATTTAACAAGAGAATATGAGAGATAGAGAATATAAGTAACAGAAAACAAGACATATGTGTGTTTTTAGCATGCAACTATTCATAACAAGTATAATTAGCTCATTACATTATCTCCTAAAATACAACTGTAATCTAAATGTTTCCTAATCTTGTTCTCATAGCTAAGTGCATGCAAATATGCTGCTGTAGATAATTTCTATGGTAAACAGGCTCGTTTCAGATACCAGCAAGAGTAGTTAAAATCGATTTTGAATTCTTTTACCATGTACATAAGTAAAAAGTTTAAAAAATCCAAACAAGAAGGTTGATGAATGTATTTGTTACAGTCAAAACTCATAATCGGTCAAAACCACTTTTGACCGCACAAATCAGTCAGCAAAAGTGGTTTCGCTTGATTTAATACCAATCGGTCCAAAATTCATACAAAGTAATGATTCTACTTATCTGTCACCTGATGAATACCTAGATTTTTTTAAAATATGAGAAAAATTAAAAAGAACATTTACTGGTTTACCTAAGGTGGTTAGGTGTGATAATTTTGATTTTGTTTTTTGGCTGATTTTAAAATAATATTCCAGGTTAAAGTGGTTTTGACTAACGCCCTTGGTCTATATCACTTTTGACTGATTTTTCCAGTCAAAAATAGTTTTGAACGATTATGACTTTTGACTGTAACATAAATAAGTAAAAAAGTAAAAAAAAACTCCAAACAAGACGACTGATGAATGTATTCATTGAATAAACCGTGTATTTTAATCGCCTACGCCTACATACGTCAAGTAAATGTTCTTGAAGTGGTCTGACCATTTTGAGAGCACAATCTCAATTTAAACGTGTATGAATACTGACACCTCCATATAAGATGTACTGACGTGATTCTGATAATATTTTTATAAGAAAAATGCTTAAAATACTCTCTCGGAGTGCGAGCATTGGATTAAGTTATGTTCCGTTAAAAACTGTCATTTAGCTGTATAAGGCGAAAATATAATGTGCAAACGTCATCGGCTTTAACTGTAAAAAGAAACAACTGACAGTCTGAAATTGGGTTTCGTTGTCATGTTATTTTTTAATGTAGAGCAAAACCACAGAACAAAGGTCTCACCCAAACTATGGAATGATTTGGGCAGCAGTTTTATTTGGTGCAGGTTTATCCAAAAAGATGTCATTTAACCCAGTGTTCATCGCGGGTTTAACTTTTTGTAATAATAAGTAAAGCACCAAATCCTTAGTCATTATAACAATTAGAGCTACTAGCACCTCTTATAGTAGTATCATACTATGCCTAAATGTTGTTTGACGTAAAACTTTTTTCGCAAAATCGGCAAAGGCGTTATGACGTGCGTCTTTGACGTTTTTGATCCGATATTGCAACCGCAGTGATTTTGCCAATGTCAAGTGAGACACTTGGAAATATGAAAAGGCTGCGCAACGACATAATGTAGGCATCATCACAATGTTTTTAATGTATTGACATTTTTATATTATGCACTTATATCGCACAGTTAGTGCCTTATGGATATCTATGTGTTGGTCATCCATTAAATTAATCTAAATATTATGCAATCATTTGAGAGTTCCTATTTTATTTTGATGAAACGTAAGAAAATGACCCAAATGCCGAGACTTTGTGATATTACTGAGCAATAGCAGTAAAATGACGTAGTAGAAGAAATAACTTGAAAAATAAGCCATGAAAATTGAACCCGGCTTCGGTTTGTGTAATTTTACTTTACTTTTATTATTATCGAATTATTTGACATGTGTCAAGTGCATGTAGTCTCGCACAATCTCGCAAGTCAGGTCATGACGCACATAACCTCAGTTAGGCACGCGGCATGCGCTTTCACCGCTTTCGATTAAAACTCAAATATTTGGAAGCGTGGGGCCAATTTGGCACTCACTTATCAAAAGGATATGATAACACATAAAAGAAAAGCTTTCTTTTCTTTAGTGGCTCAAATGTGGCATTTTTTCCATACATACATTATAGAGGTTTTTCCGGAGCCGGAAATCCACAGTTGAAATGCTAGCTACTCTAAAACCATTAATCGATTTATTTGAGACACTAATAATAATGAAAGTAAAGTTATTTCCTGCAAAAATAGGTTTTAAGAAGCCCTTTCACCTGTCCCAGTATAACTTTAGCCCACCAAAACTTCAAAACATTAAATAGACCAGTAATGAGTAGTAGCGCAAGAAAATCAGCTAAATTACCATGCCCAATGTTTGATACGAACGCAAAAGCTAATTAAAATTTTGATACAAGCTTATCAAACAAGCTATATTTGTAAAGATGTAAAATAACAGTTGAATGTTGTTTGACATTTTCACGCGCATTCTTTGACGCTTGAAAGTGGTTTCAATTGTTTTTTTGACATTTAATTTAACGAATTTGTATTTTGAGCATATTTTATTAAATTGCTATCTCAACAATGTTATTAAATGCACTTAATTGCTTGTTCCAAAATGGAGGCAATTGACCTTATGCAAACCTATTTCAAAAGATTTAAGATAATGATCAACAAAGATCAGTTAAACATTGTAACGGTTCGACATTTAACTGTCTGTGTGTTTAACTATTGATTGCTTGAAATTATCTTGTTTCAGTTAAAGAAGAACGGTCATCTGTGACCCAGGCCCGACAGAAACGAGACATACCTCAGTTTTTTTGTCATGTCTTAATTAGTTAAATTATATATTTTTTATATTCGAAATATATGTACAACACCAAAATATTACCCTTTGTTTTTGTTCAGGCGTTATACAAAAACTAATACAAAATGCCTATTTATCACCAAAATTGGTACCTAAATGTCTATTACAGCTGCTATGGAATGTATCTAGGTGACCTGGAGATACAACCGGATTATACAGGGTGAAAACAATAATAAGTTACAAAATCCAAAAATTCAATGTTACCAGCTTCCATAATCTGTACTCTATTATTGGTACTATTTGAAAGAGCTCGTGAAGCACTTTCAGAATCAGTTACTAGTTTTTCGATATCTTGTATAGTTTAGAAATAATCGAGTGAGATCACTTATCGTTTCCACCCTGTATAATCCGGCTGTATCTCCAGGTCACCTAGATACATTCCATAGCAGCTGTAATAGACATTTAGGTACATACATTTACCAATTTTGGTGATAAATAGGCATTTTGTATTAGTTTTTGTATAACGCCTGAACAAAAACAAAGGGTAATATTTTGGTGTTATACATAGATTTCGAATATAAAAAATATATAATTTAACTAATTAAGACATGACAAAAAAACTGAGGTATGTCTCGTTTCTGTCGGGTCTGGGTTTTTTTTGTATGGGGCGTGACCGTTCTTCTTTTATCTTTTAAATCACCAAAAATCACCAGAAAATGTACTGGTATATATTGTAAATTAATTAAGTAATTATGTAGTTAACACTTGGCATTGGCAAAATTAATGTTCACTATTAAGTAAACAACTTTGTTGCAATAATAGTTACCTACTTAACTAAATATATTTCCATTTACAAATCAAGAAACTAAACATAATCCTGCTAAATCGATGATATACTGATACTCAGGCTGGGTTGCACGGTTGCACCATCTTACTCTAGCTTTAACAATCGTCAAAAGACTGTCAAACTCCATACAAAAACACTGGATTTTGTTATATGAGTACTTACGGTTAAAGTAAGTTGGTGCAGCTCAACCTTAGACTTAGTTGCATCATCTTAACTTTAACCGTAGGAACTATAATTATTACAACCGGGATTTTTGTATGAAGTTTGACAGACTTTTGACGTTTGTTAAGTATACAGGGTGTTAGGAATCGGACTTTATAAAATTTATTTTGTATGAAAATTAAAAAAATTAAAATGATGATATCAAACTTCTGACTTCACCATACCATTTATATGACCATGTTAACATGGGCTAGTGTCGGCTCATATACCCATTTACCTAACACCCTGTATAATTATACCTAGTAAGATGGTGCAGGGTTAGTTTGCAAATTTATACTAGATACTACTTTAACATTGTAAAACAAGGTTTAATTTAACAAATATAGAGCTCACTGCTTTATTGTTCTGATTTTTAATTTATTAAGTACATTAAAATTTTAATAGTAATTTTGTGTTCTGGATTAAACCACGGATTTGCTCTCCCTTATCACTTTACGGTAAATTATAAATGCTAACTTACTGCAGACACAATAAGGTCGACTTTGCACTGGCTAGCTGGATGTAGACCAGACGGGGTCGGGGGTTATCAGCACTGATAAGGTGCAGACGACATTGCGCAATGTAGTCTAGTGACACTTTGATACTTGAGTTATTTTAGCGTCGGAGATAAAGTCAATATCTACGAGTATTTACTCAGAACGAGTTGTAACTACACTTCACTGCTCTACACTTAGAAAACCATCATCATCATCATCATCAATCCCCTCCTCCCCCAATGACTTCCACATCGCACGGTTGGTAGCGGCCTGCATCCAGTGTCTTCCTTCCCACACCCGAACCGTTGGACCGAAAAACATCTCTGAGACAAAAAGGTATTTTGACGACAAACTAAAATTGAATCAGGTGAATTCCGCGGGATTCAGCCAGAACCTACCAGTTTGGTGTTTTTCTATTCATAATTTGAATACCAATACCAATATCTAAGCTGAGGTAAAAACACTTTTGCAAAATCACACGTATAATAATTACTTCAGTAAGGTGCCAGACTTTACTTTGATGTGCCGTCCTCGTCCATTTTAAAGTACAGTCAACGCCAGCATCAACCTACCACCTTTATCCAAGAGGATTACGGTTTAAAATCCACTACAGAAATCTGTCTTATTATGGCAGATTGATCTTAAGGCGACCGTAAATGCAAGCTAATAAAATGTTTTAGTATAAGTACGTGACAATCCATAATAATAGTCATTAAAGTTAAAGGCTTGGTTTTTATTACCATGCCAACTAGCAATTGACTAACGAGAAAATCTTTACAACATAGGGGACGTGTTTTGGAAACGTTCGAATTTTATTCTATATCGCATACGAATTTGCACAATTTTCATACGATTCCCTGAAAAAGAAACCTTTGTAATTATTAACACTTACTGTAAATCTTTTACATGAAAACTAATGAGATCTCTGGTTTTTTATTTCTCTATGTAAAATGAAAACTGTCAGGAAGGTGCTAGAGTTCGATTTGAGAATCTAAACTACTAGCAATACCTAATTACGGCTTCTGTGTTCTAGTTATTGTCCATCGGGACCTTGCCCTGGATTCAATTCCCAGTCAGGTCAAAGATTTAATCAGAATATTTGAGACATTATTCGAAATTGTTTACAAAACATACAAATTATTATACGTAATTGGAATTAATGAAGCCTGCTATAATTAATTGTAATTAACAGCTTTGCCATTTAAACTCGACAGTGCCAAAATTATGTTTCGCCTGTCAATCGCGGTCATACACCGGTATCGATTTCGTCTAGGTGTAATCGATTGCCCAAGCTCGATCAAACTGGTTTCGCATGTTCATTCATGTCGGTTAATGTCAGAGTCATTTTGAATGAAATATATCCTTTGATGGCAAAAAAGAAACGTGAAAAAAAAAGACTTTTTAGCGTTCATTTATATAGTAAAAACCAAGATCTCTGATGTCAAACTTTTTGAATCCCTACAGTAAGCTGACATGATGACTTAACCGAACTATACAGATTAACATGCCCACAAAATCACGCGATTATTTTTCTTCTCAAAGAGACAAATTGAAATAAGCAATATCCTTATCAAATTGAGGCATTCTTCGAAGCGCACCCATTTTGAGGCGCACATAATGAAGCGCACCTAAACTATTTCTTTTCAATCATCATCATCTCCTGGATTCTTCCAGGAGATTATAGTAGATTCTTCCAGTTCAGTTCCAGGAGATTCTTGTTGTAGCGTAGTTTTAGAGAAACATGACACTGCAATGATCTTAAAATTCAATCAAGTCTCGCCACTGGATCTCTACAATACCGCATCATGGTTAATCATGACAAAGCATTGACTCGTTCTGACAAAGACAATCAACTCTGTAAACACGGCTTATTTATGGTCAATAATAATACACTGATGATTTCATCTCTCGAACTGAACACAATGTTTTCATTATTTTTGTAAGAAACCTTCTAGAAGCTCTTCACCAGCATCTAACATGATAGATAGAAATGACCAGGCCAAAGATGATAGCGATATTCATTCGCAATCCTCAAGTACAGAGAGCTATCTTACTTTCAACTGCCGAAACACAACAACACTGTTAAAATTTTGTTATAATACCTATGTATTAAGCGCTTGGTCCTTGCCAAACTGTGCACTTAGACCCGATAGTATCTACTATAAATACATCTATGGACTTATCTACTTTATAGCAGACTAGCTGTGCCCGCGGCTTCGTACGCGTGAAAATAGTTTGAATATAATTTCCCGTTCTTGCAACAGTTTTCTCTAATGCCCCGCCCCTTACGGCTGTAGAGTGATGTTATATAGCCTAAAGCCTCCCTCGATAAATGGGCTATCCAACACAAAAAGATTTTTTAAAATCGGACTAGTTTCCCTTCAAGCAAACAAACACTTCAGCTTTAATATTAGTGTTATAGATCTGAAACAAACCCATTTTGTGTGTAATTACTATAATCGAATGTATTATATCAATTAAAGCAAACAAAGTTGTCACAATCAATCTCTTTTCCAAGCTTTTTGTGATAGCATCGTCTCTCGCTTCTGCCGCAAAAAACTGCCCACGCGCATTTTAATTGCAAGTAATTATCAGATGTGAGGCTAATTATAAGGCGTACAAAAACTCTTTTATCTTCACTCCCACTGTTAGCAAGTAGTAATTAAATACTCTTTGTAACGGTGGGTGGATACTGGATATGGCAAACGTTAAACATTTTCTTCGATATTATTTAGACTGAGTTGCACCACCTTACTTTTACCGTAACTATAACTATTATAAGAGGTGTTTCTTGTATAGAGTTTGACAGACTTTTGACGTTTGTCTAAGTTAAAGTTTACGTTAACCTTAACAAACGTCAAAAATCTATCAAACTTCATACAAAAAGCACGGGTTATTGTCAGTGTCACGGTTAAAATAAGGTGGTGCAACTCAGCCTTAGACTTTTTATAATGGTTTTTCTACCAGTGTTTTGTGCCACAACCCTAATATACGAGTAGAAAAGACCGACCGATAGCTAGAGAAGTTTTGTGTTTGGTTCAAATACATAACTAGTCTAGATATTTAAAATAAATAATTGATAAAGTTTTTGACAGTTGTTGACAACATTTGTGTTATCAAATTTAAATTTACAGATGTAATAAACATGTCTGCAATCTGCCCACATACGAAAGATAAAATGACTTTTAAAGGGCATTTGGACAAATCTGCAGATAATAAAAAATATTTTACTCTTAATACATAAAAAACATGTTTTTACGTAGTGTACCTTGTAGGTACTTATTAAAAAAATATACTGTTCCTTACTTTAACAAATATTGAATATTAATTCGACTCGATAACAAAACATCTGTTTTATAGTCTTCAAAATGCACATGTTTAAAGATGACGTCACATCAACCTGCACACTGTCATCTATGTCGCTAGTTGTGACAGGTGCTATTTTTCGACAAAATTTAGTCAGGTGCTGGCAAAAATACCTACTCTACTGTCTTATCAAACTAACTAGCAGTTTTCATTTCCAGTAAAAAATAAGAGTTCATTCACACTTAAGCTATCAGTCGATATGACGTCCATGTTTGTCTCTATTACGTTTACTAACAACCCAACATGAGTGAAGAGACTGGAACCGATAACTCTATGAAATCGAAATCGTCTTTTAGAATTTGCACAGTGTTTGCACAGTCAATTGTCCACTTCTAGCGTTACAAAAATGTAGTCCAACATCTATGTTTATCCCTCTTATTTTACCAGCAACCCAACTTGAGACAAAAAGACAGCTGGAATCGAACTCTATGAAATCGAAATCGTCTTCTCGAAGTTGCACAGTCTTTGCCCCGTCACTTGTCCATCTACTCCAAAGTCTATGTTTGTCTCTCTTATTATTTGAAGGAAAGGGGCTGCTGAAATCAATCTTTATGATATCGAAATCGTTTTCAAGAATAGGTCCACAGACTTTGCACAGCAAGTTGTTAACACTTATCTGCGTTACACATGTAGTCCATTACGTATCACGATTCACGACATTCGAGATCACCAATGATGACCAAGAATAGACCAATTTGAATTCATTTGAGGGACATTGAGTCTTGAGACTCGACCTCTACCCAAATGGCGTGGGAAAACGAGTTTTTGATAAAAATCTAATCATGATGAATTTGTTTTTGTCTACCTCAGTGTCTTCTTTCCGTGCATTTTGCACTTTTGCTTAGAGCAAATAACTGCTCGTCTTTTTGGATGATTTGATGTTGGTAATAGTTTTAACCCTTCATTTGGCAGTGATGCTTTTAAGCAACAACCACTTTGAATATTTCTACAGCACTAAATAATAAGTTTTGTGCAAATCATTCGATTTTGTTACGAAGCTTAGTTCAGCAAAATACTAGTAAATCGGTCGTCGACTGAGTTTTGAGTGATTTCATATCCATATTTCTGTCAGACGCCAAGATGACGCGCAATGAGAATAACAAAGACTTTATGATTATGATTTTATACTATTTTATGATCTACAATTGTTTTTGTTTTGTCTAAATTTTGTTCATAATAAATCAAACTAATAATATAAAGCAATATTTGGCGTAGAAACTGTGTTTTCTAATACATGACATGCTTCCGAACCTCGATGTTGCCTAGAAGCATCAGTGCCAAACATCTAACAAAATAGGTTTAGCTTTTTGTCAATACAAAAAAGTGTCAATACCCAATAAATCAATCATGTATTACATGAATAATGTTAAAGAGATGGTGTGGTAATTACTTTGGATGCAATTATGGACCCTGTCGGGCACAGCATCTTAGGAGAGAGGAAGAATTTGCTGTCTGTCTCTGTGTTGTCTGTCTGCACGCTTATACCGCTGAACTGATTTAAATGATAAACACATTTTTCTTGCGTTGAAGTCGACAACTATATCAGATAACGGTAACATACCAGTTTCAGAAGCTTAAGAGAAAATAAAAAGCCAACCTTGGCTCGGTATATTGATCGTGAAGTATGATGACATGAGTCATCTATCAAATGTTGGAGAAAAAGGTTGCTGTCGACTTTGCGAAAATTGCCAAAAAATATTTTAATGCATAAAATGTGAAATACGATTGTTTTTTTTATGATTTTCATATTAAAAAATTAATTCTATAATATATCTCAATGTTTCATTTAAGTACCCCTATTTGGCAATGTGGTAAATAAGCAACAGTCGTTTTTCGCGAAAATACCAACCGAATATTTTTTTTATTATTTTTCTTAACTTTATTTGATAGTAAAAATTAGGTCTAAATAGATTTTATTAAAAAAATCAAACAGTTTATGTCTTGCCAAATGAAGGGTTAAAAAAATGTTTTGCACTCTACTACCTATTTGTTAATTTAGAAATTCTAGTCTTTTAATGCTTCGTTTGGCAAAAGGATCCGTATTTTATAATTATTTAATTCGTTATAAACGTAGTGACTCTATCATTCCAAATATTGCAATACTGCACTGTTGCTCATAAAACCATTAAGTATGTGCAAAGAAAGACATTAAGTTACGAGTTTTTTCATTAATTACAAACTAAAAACTCATCAAGTAACGTAACAATAATGAAAAACTTAATTACGCCCAAAAATAATGCTTTGTCTGACGTAAAAGTGCATTCACTAATGGAATGACATTAAACGAATTCAATTAACTAAATCACGTGCTATAGTGACGTGGGGACAATTCGATAAGTATGTAATTAGAATGTCAAATTAGACGAATCGGAAATTAATGGATATATAATCGATTACATTGTAGTGTCTGACGTCGGTGATGCAGTTTGCTTAACGATGTGCGTTGTTAATGTTGTACTTTATAATGATAATGCTATTGTTATAACAAAGGAAATAGGAAGAACATTATTTATGCACTTAATTTACAAGTTTAAGGAAAGTTCGTGATGTAACAACAAAACAATCGCTAGCAAAAAATATTTATTTGTTGCTAAAAATTTGGAGAGTATCTTTAAATCTTTCGGGAGTTTAACTTTTTACCAAACCATATTTTTGATGTCTGTCGAGTTAATTTAGTATTTTAAACAACAGTTCCAAAGGTAATTGAGTCAGTCATATCTATGACAGATGTAAGAACAATATCTTGATTCAAAACCACAATGTTATGAACGTGTGTTATTCGCACCGCTTCAGAAACGTATGTTTGTATTCACACTACCTACGCTAAATATAACGCGCATAGCAAACAGATAATGGAGTTGGTCTAGAAATGTTACAAAAGATCGATAATTTCACGTGTAAGATATTCAAATGTTAGAACTTTAGTTCCACTGTCTGAAAGAAGAAGAGGCTATTTTAAGCCAGATTATTATAAAACTTGCGAAACCTTACGAATGTACATTGTAAAGAAAAATCAGTGGAAGGCTTCCTTTGCTTTGAATTTTGGAAAAAGTTAGTTAGGTACTTCTCTTCTCGCCTAAAATATTTTCGTCAAATGAAATACATATTCATGGCACAGTCCTTTATTTCCACAGTCGTGACCCAATTAGATACAGCAGTTTGGGGCCAGTACGCAAAAAATAAAGTATATCAACGTTTCGAAATGCGAGCCACATAAGAACTTAATGTGACAGGATTGACAAGTGCAGCTACTGGATTGGTTAGTGACATAGACAGTTACGACGACGCAGAGATATTTACGACCGAATGAAAATGAGCAAACACTGGTAGTGCATGGTAAGATGTCAATGATGAAACGAAAACAAATCAATAAAACTTTAAACTAGCGTCTACGTAAAATAGAGAAAACGTAGGTAATCTACATTAAACCAAATTGTAACAGATACGAAACCCAATTACCAACCTAGATCTACATATAGAACTAGAAATCGATGCTAGATGGCTAGCTATGGATGGATTAAGCAAAACAATAGCCATAGACTTTCAAATGAACCAGCTAATTCAACCAAAGCAAAAAAGGGTAATAGAACGATTGTTTGGCGTAGCAGTAGGCTACGCTACTTATCTGCAATATGAATGGAATACCATACACCCATTCAACATGTCTAAACAATGGCCGCCAGATGCATGACCATAATAAGGTTACTAGCACGCTTAACCGGGTAACGATATAATACGACAATTTGAAATCTGCAGCGGATAAAACAGGGAACTAACATTTGTCCGTACTGGAGCTTGTCTTGCGCGTTGATGGTGGCGCCCCCGATTTTGACGCACCCATAGCAGTGAAAGCTGTACTTATCACTGCTATAAATGATCGATAGATTATGTCGTCCACTCGTCCGATCGTGGCTCAGCAGGTATTAATATTGCTTGGACCGGTTGATAAGTATTTTAACGAGTCGACTTGTACTGTAGATCTGTACTAAAAGCAGCCGACAAAATCTACAGCATCTCTAAATTGTTTCTTGGAAAGTTTGTGGCTTGCACCAAGGTATACAAAATCTTTGTTTTGCTACCAGTGCGAAAAACACAGCGCTATAAGAAAACGTCAGCGAAATTAATCAATAAACGCATATTACGTATGTTTTTAAAATAAATGACAAACGAGTGTGTTCTGAAGTAATTTTTTATTGAATCATTTCTCTTACCAAAAACGAAACCTAGAGAGTTGTAAAATAAATCATTATTATTCATCTTCTTTTGTAAAAGATATGCCGAATTGGATTCCAATATTTAATTGCATAGACTTATAAAGAGTGCCAAATGCGATAACTTGTTTGGAACACATCAAATGATACACAAACTAAATGTACACGAACAAGGTTATCTTCGAGCAAATAAAGAGAAGTATTTTTGAATGATTGGACTTCCAATGAATGATTGGTCCAAAAATATGTCTTCTGATTGACAAATATGTAGTACTGTTCTTTTAGATGGATCAGCAGCTACCTTACCTCTTTATTGACGGTAACTACAGTATATTTTACTTGTATGTAGAATACCTAACCGTAAAAACCATCTCAATAAATTTAAATATTTAGGTGACATTATCTAACGCATGGCAAATATTCTTCACCTTTTTTATTGATACTATCATCAAATACGTCATTCCCATTAAACTAGTTTATTCAAACAGATATTTTGGTATTCAAATTAACTGCAAACTGGTTTGAATGATTTAAAAGGTTCATAACATTACTTATTATTTTCCAGAACGTGCAGAAAACTACTAGACATCGTAAAACGTGTCGTTTGTAAACAATACAGCTGTGTGTGTTTTGAAATTTGATATTTTGTTTTTGCCATTTTAGAAAAATGCTCTACATTTTTGACGTAACTTTTTCAATGATCTGTTTGCCTCAAGTCTTCCATGTGTATGGTATGTTTAAATTATTTACATTCAGTGTGTATATAATTTGTTTTACACACTATCCAAGCAAATAACCTCTGACGCTGATTATATTATTCATTCAAACGCTTCCAAGGATGGATCTCAATATTCAAAGAAATGTTAATATCTACGGTAGGTAGGTAGGTTTCACACGAATTTGTGTAAATTGTGTATCCTAAGCCTGATTACATTAATTTCTGTTCTGACGTCAAAGTCACGAGTACCAACATGAGCCTTTT
This sequence comes from Ostrinia nubilalis, assembly GCF_963855985.1. Taxonomy (NCBI): domain Eukaryota; kingdom Metazoa; phylum Arthropoda; class Insecta; order Lepidoptera; family Crambidae; genus Ostrinia; species Ostrinia nubilalis. The sequence goes on along the minus strand of NC_087101.1, from coordinate 12,347,308 downwards.
GTAACGGTGTTTTCAATAAGAAATGTTACCTAATTATTTCAATTATTTCGCTTTCCGCTCTTGATAGGGGTTTATATTCTGTTTCCTGAATTTTTACTAATTTCACTAACCGCTATTTTTACTTAACATACATATTTGAGAGAGAGTTTTAGGCTTACCACTAATTCATCTTGTAAACACAATTTTAACACAAAAACTGTTTTGTTTCTTAACATCATCAATATTTAACAAGAAAGAGTGACAGCATTAGCTAAAACGGTGTCCTAAGACTATTTAAATGTTTTTATGAATAAGAGAGCTAAATAACAATAATTTTATGCTTGTTTTCAAAATTGTTTGAAAAACGGAACTTGACAGATGTTTGTACAGTGGTTTGGAATGAAAGTAAGAATATCGAAATAATCACAACTGAAGATCGCCGGCTCGAATAAACGTGATGTCGCAAAAAGTGGAATTCCAATGACCCAAATCTAATTAGTAGGTTTATAAATAGTAATTCACAAGGATAACGCAATAGCTTTTAAAACTGAAGGTCTTGTAATAGCAGGATACAATCATTACGACGTAGCTATAGATAACATAAAACAACAAGTTGTAGTTACGGAAATTCTATCAAAATAAATTACCTTTTGAACAGGACGCGGGGGCTCCGGCACGTCGGAATCCCACTCGGAGCTCAGATCATCACTCGAAGCTTCGGTGTAATCCTCTGTCCACGGCACTTCTAACAACGAACTCTTCATCTGATCGTAACCAGGAGACAGCGTCTGAGGCCCATACCCTGGCGGCAGAGGACTCGACGCTCTACAGTCCTCACAATTACACGGCTTAGGGCCTAAAGTGTCCTTGGGAGGGGAATCATCTTTCAAATCAGTCTTAGAATTTCTCCTGTTATCACGCTTCCTCGCACTCCGGGGAGATAGTCTGTTATTGCACTGAGGAGGAATGTAATATCTGGTGGGCTCCGAATTCCTCCTGCCGCTGTCAGGAGTCTCTATCTTTACAGGGGTCAGCAGAGACATCTTCTTCGTCATAGGCTGCTGCCTCTCGCTCTCCGATTGGTCTTCGGGCTCCATCGTGTAGCGGATGATCGGTATGGTGAAGGTAAACTGATCCGTCCACTCTGGCATTATGAGCGTTTATCACTTCCCGTGGAACTGCCTCCGTAACGTTTGGAGGTATAACATCATTTTATATAAGATTATTACTAGTTTTCGCAAAACACGCACCGTTTTTCCGACAGAGCGACGCGGGCGCAACGCAAGCGAGCGCCGAGAAGACTGCGCATGCGATGCCTTGCGCGCGTGTTGCACAGTTACAACAACATCGTTAAATAATGTGCTTTACGCGTATCGTAATAGGGATCATTAATTGATGATTTAGATGCGTTGTACGTTTGAATGGCGCATGGCGCCTTCGCGTTTTATTTTGACCTTTATACATAACGAGATAAGAACATCCAAGTCCTCATATCTGCGAGCTATTAAACACTAAAATACACTCATTTGTGAAAACGGTTTGCGATGATGCTATTTTTGATAGCGGTTTAATATTCAGCAGAACTCGTCCGAACGCTAAGTCTCTAATAAAAAGAAACATGACACACAGTTAATTAAAATCTTACAATGGGATTGTTAATTGTGATTTATTGTTTGTTAGTAGCCTTGAAAATGGCGTAAGAATAATATTTTGATTGCGATGCGGTTGCTATGATCAGGCCTTATTTGTTGAAATTAATTGAGCATTTTAATTGAGATGACAGTGGGCTTCTGATAAATGATGGTAGGGTAATTGCGCCGGTTTTCCGTCCAGCTCCTGTTTTCGTCCATTTGACCGACTTGCCACAAACAAATACGGAAAATTAGAATACAAACCTAACTTTCCGTGCAAGTTTGGACTTGTTACAATCTATATTATCTAAGTAACAGTTCTGCCTGCATGAAAATGTAATTTGACAAGTAATAACTCCAAAAAAATCTACGGAAGTTGCTGCTGCACACAGGTGAATGGAAAACGTCGTCAAGTTAGAAAAAAAACGTGCCGGTAGGGAACTTTCATGATATGTTTAATTACTGTTTTAGCTACTTTACGTAATGTTTTTGGCACGTATGTCTAATTATTAGCATAATAAACACTATTTTAAGGGTTTATTAAAGTTTTTGTATATAAATCTTAGATAATTAAGTGGACTAATACTAGCATAACAATTTTGCAAGATTTTGGTTTTCGTCCACGTGGACGGAAACCCTGACACCTAGTTAATATTTTTAATAATCATTTTACTTCAATGGACCTACAAAATACAATGTTTTTTCTTCCAATATGATCTTTATTGCTATTACATTAAACATTTTAGTTTACGTCCACTTTTTAACAGTGATAAACCCATAAAAACCGTTAAAAAGATGTGGACGAAAACAAAAAACAGCTTTAAACGTTGTTGTGTTTTCGTCCATGACGTCATGAGCAAGCACTGGGGTGGACGAAAACCAAAATTAGCTATTCCTGTAGATTAGTTTTCGTCCATTTGTCCTTCGACCTATTGCAATATTTTCCTAAATTTAGGTAAGAAACTTATTTAAATCTTTTTGATATCATTTGAAAGCTAACAAAATTCCCTTTCAAATGATATACCACAATCCATAGTTACTGTATTGTAGAATTGGTTTTAAGTTAATAATTCAACTGCAACCTTTTTTCTACACAGTGGTCGAAAAATAGCGTACACTAGGACGAAAACTGATTTTTTTGGACGAAAACTAGTGAAATCGCCTCTTTTGCATAAAATATTTTTTATAAAAAAACCCGTGGTATTTACTTATTGTTATATAATATTAACGTAAAGTAGACTATATAAGGACTAAAATGACATATGATACATATGAGTAAGGGTATTTTAAGATATTCATTTCGCATCACAAAGTTGGCAACTCCGATAATTGGACGAAAACTAACGCACTTACCCTACCTACCCATGACCATGATGCCAAACTTTTTTATAAATTTCGATAAATTGATTTTTCCCATTTGTTTTTTGTAGACGATATCAAATGATAAAATATCTAAATTATGAAATGTAAAAAAAATGTTTAAAAAATTAATACCCTGAACTATAGTAGTAGATGGCTTGTCTAATGAAAACGCTCATCATCTTTATAGCTAGTAGCAGTCCACTTTATTGTAGGTATGTCTGTCTTCTTAATCAAAGAGCGCCACAAAGCACAAACTCTTGCTTTTTTAATCCAGCTACTGCCACCAGCTACCGGCTATCTTCTAACTAATGGATTACCATATCAAGCATCTTCATAAACTTGGTCTTGATATATTTTTGAACTACTACATACTCTTAAAAGTACCCCTGCTTCTTCATTGAAAACATTCGCAGAGCTCTAATTTTCAGCTCTATAATCTTATTAGAAGACAAAAGTGGTTTCAGCTTGTAAATAATGTTCTGACATAAATAGGTACCAATAAATATTTCGCAACAAATTAAAGTGTGTTTCATATTTTTATTGCATAATGGGAATAATTATCCGATTGTTCCTCCCTCATTTACCTACTACTTAAACTATTCATAAAATAATTGAAAACATTTAAATTACCTTCCTAAGTAGACACCTAATTTATAATTACATGCCCTAATGAAGAACTGCTGCGCGTTGCACTGACCTATGCAGCCGATGCGATGACGTCAATCTATCAACCGTGACCGGCTGCGAAGTTTTCCTTTTGTTTTGAACTCAATTGTTTTCTAATTTATTTGTTTCCTTTAATTGTTTTACAATCTACCTGACCCTTGAAGGTTTTTATGGTTTTTCTTACTTATTTTTACGAATTATTTAACAAAATTGATAAAACTACAAATAACGAAAGTCAAATGGACTCTATTAGGTATATGCCATTATGAATTCACAAACTTCCTTACTAGAAATAAATAGCGAAAACCTGTTTAGAAGCAGATAAGTATGCGCGATAGTAGACTAAAATGATAATAACTAGAAATAAAAGGAGGACGTTATGGTACACAGAAATAGATAAGTGTTTGAAAAGCACCACCAGTGCGCATTCTTCACTAGAAGTAAAGAGAAAATAATGAAAATGACAGAAATGGTTCCTATATGAAATCACGGTCACCATTTCAAGAAACAATGGCCTTGGGAATCCTGAGGCAAAACATTATGGCCCACGCGAAAACACCACACAAACAACTCGCCTTTTTGTGCACTAAATTCGCTGGAATTTTCCAAACTAAGAAGTCAATAAATGCTTAACGTAAGTACGAGTGCTCGCAATAAATTGAACTTTCTCGTTAATTCAGCAAATTCCGGGTGCATTGCTTTCGTTGCATTCGGAATGAGACCAACGGGCGCCTGCGCATGCTGAGAATACAAAATGAAACATTCTGCTGACATTATTGTATTTCAATGCGAAAACATAATAAAATACTTACTGAATCATGTTGACAAATCATGTCATAAAGATTTTGCTCTATAAATGCATATCACTTGGAAAAAAACTGGCGTGGTGACTGAGAAGAAAGAAACAGAAAAATCTCCATGTGTGATATGTATTCAAAATCTGATGTATCCTTAAAATATCATGAAGATTTTATAATTGTAAAATTATACTGTGATGAATACCATGAATGATTTATGAAACAAGTGTCGGTATTAATTACATAAATGCCATCATGCCGATCTTGTATTAAACTGACTGATTATTAAAACTTTGGTAACCTATGAAATGAAAATGTCTTATTTCCCCTCTTAGGCTGAGTTGCACCATCCTACTTTAACTTTGACAAACGTCAAAAATCTGTCAAACTCCATACAAAAAACACCGGTTATCGTTAAAGTTACGGTCAAAAATAGGTTCGTGCAAAGTTTTTCTGAGCGGCTGTTCTAGTTCAATGCAGTCCTAATTCCAACCGGTATCGATTTGTTGTGATCGCCACCATATCACAGTTTGAATCCGAGTCCTGCATCTATTAGGTTGTGCAGTATCTTTTGGGAGCAATATGTTGTACAGGGTGTTTTTTTTTAGAGGTATACAACTTTAAAATGAAATAAAATATGTAAAAATATGTTTGATTCACATGGTATTGGTTTTGTTTAAAGGATGTTCTTATGCCATTTATGCTTCAAAATGATTTCGGGCCAAAGGGCGCCACGGTTGGCTCAAATGTAGCGTAATCGAGATGTCCAATTTTCAATTTCTTTTTCGAGCAACTGGGGCCATACATCGGGAATAACGCGACGAATGTTGGCATTGAATTCCGTACTTTATCTGCGCAGTAGTGGACTTCACATACCCCCAGAGAAAATAATCCATATGTGTGAGATCATTCAATTGTGAAGGCAAATTCAAAGATCCATCGAGTGAAATTATGCGCTCATCGAATGTTTCCCGCAATAAATTGAATGTGTCGCGTGCTGGTTGGATGGTAACACCATCTTGTTGAAACCATAGCTCTGCCACATTAATATCATTCATCTGAGGAATGAAAAGTTACGAAAATTACGTCGACCGTAATATGGACGTTTGTATGGAAAAGTGAACCATGATTTTTAAAATACATTTTTGCACAATTTGCAAACGTTGTTCTGAAGTAATTCTATTTAATTATGAAATGGCAAAACATACTGTCCACATATGTACCACCAACTATCAATTTAAATATCACTTGAAACAGTGTAACCAATTTAAAGTTGTATACCTCTAAAAAAACACCCGTTATATCCTGAGGGCTTAGGATATGTTTGCTTACGTTAAGCTACGCTTGCGCATCATAGGTCCACAGTCTGTGAGTCCGCATGGCGTTTCACCCCCCTCATGGGACATCCTAAACATTCTTGGTTTTTCTAGAGCACTTCGTTCGTTCGTTTCAGCCGAAAGACGTCCACTGCTAGACCAAGGCCTCCCCCAAGGTTTTCCATAAAGACCGGTCCTGCGCCGCCCGTATCCAGGCCTCCCTCGACCTTCACCAGATCGTCGGTCCACCTAATAGGAGCCCTGCCCACACTACGTTTTCCGGCTCGTGGTCGCCACTCGAGAACTTTTCGGCATCAGACAAGTAAGTAGGTATAGTTACTTGTCTTTTTCTCTATCTGTTCTATCTAACACAGTTGTGTCATTCGTCCGTTCAGAAGTACACAACCTGAAGCCAATCGGTTTCAAGGTCCGTCATAAGAACATGCTCAAACGTACATCGAGTCTGTTTTCATTTTTTGCCTGCTTAGCGACGCTGTGCTAAGTGAAACGAATGACGCACGGCCCGTTCGCAAATTACTTATTTTATGTAGGTATCTTGCTATCAATAAATCATTAAATTAGGAAAAACAATTCGTTGTTATTTAGTATGTGGGTACTGTTTTGGTTATTGACTTCTATTCCTTCTTCAAAGTGATTCCACTTCTTTTTCTTTAAAAAAAGTTGATTTTAAACTAAGCACAAAATATTTTGTTCCAGCGAGCTTAGGATCTCATAAAGGGAAAAATACTGAATTACGTTATTTGGCCGAAGACCAAAGTAATGGACACAGTCCAAAAAACGTAGCAAGATCAAGGAAGCGAGCAGAACCGATGTAAAGTAGAGTTAAGGTTTCTTGAATGGAGATGGAGACCACGTCTGCCCAAACGTAGATAAATAGATACACTTTATTATACGCTATACAAGACAAGAATAAAGAAGAAAGTAATACACAAAAGAAACAGCACAATTTAGGCGGTCTTATAGATATGAAGCTATCTCTTCCAGACAACCTACAGGATTTAATAGGGAACAACGTAATGTAGGACACAAAACTTATTTGTACGATGGACCCATGACTATAAAAAGACAAATAATATAAAAAAGCTTCAAGAATAACAACAATATGCCATAGATAGACTTGTGTGATGCTGATGAAGTAAAAAACAATTTATTTAGTAATTTGTCAAAGTTGGATATTTACACTTTTTATTAACGCGAACTGTAGAATGACAAACTCGTGTGAGCAATAGACGCAAACAACGCAAAGCAACGCAAACGCAAACCTACCTGTGCGATGTGCTCTAATTTCTAAGCTTCTGTCTAAATATTACGAATAAGTAATAATTGACTGACGACCTGATAAAGGTAACAGGAAGGCGCTGGATGCAGGCCGCTACCAACCGTGCGATGTGGAAGTCATTGGGGGAGGCCTATGTTCAGCAGTTGACTTCCTATGGCGGAAATGATGATGATGAAATAATAATCCAAAGTGATCTGAAAACAGCATGACTCGACATTTTCTTACAGCAATATTTACTCAAATCAATATTGGACTTCAATCTAATTAATACCTTAGAATTATAATTAATTAATTTAACCCCTTGACGGGCGCAGTCCAGACTTCACAGATAGGTTAAATACCGTGATTATTTACAAAATCCGTGATCAAAGATGTCACAGTAATTTATACGAGTAATATAGCTGTAATTAAGTGTAATTTCCGAGATTGGCCGATAATGGCGCGTCTTCGCTTAATTCGCGCTAAATTATCTCTCGCCCGATGAAAAGCCGCTGGCGGATTGTTTGCTATTTCTCAATTCTCGGTATGGTAGGTGTATTCGATGCTCCTTTATTAATTCGACTAATTTAATTTCTATAAGCGCGCGGAAGCGCTGGACGCAGGCCGCTACCAATCGATTAACGTGAAAAGCATTAGGGGAGGCCTATGTTCAGCAGTGGACGTCCTATGGCTGAAATGATAATGATGATGATGAATTTCTGTAAGTACATAGCTAAAACCATTAACCCTCCTTCTGGCGCAGTCGGGTATGCTCCCGATTACAGTAGAGCGGTCACATGACAATATCAACTCATTGGTTAGAAAAATAAACAAGAGACTGTAATATTTTTATACTTAGGTACCTAAGTATAAAAACTTATGTCTAAATAAAATAACTCTACTCATAATATCCATGACAGCTGATGACGTTTTACCAACATAATAATACTTATGTAAGTTACTAATGAGATATTCAGTATCATAATTGAACACGGACGTGCGTGGATGGCTGTGGTTGCCGCTGGTAGTAGGTATGTTACTCTTTCACGCAAAAACTACTGGGGAGGTTAATGAAATGAAGGTTTTTGAACTTCACGCAAACTAACTCACGCGTCAACTACATGTTATTGCCTCTAATATCTGAATAAGTATAAACAAGTATTAGTTACCTATTTATTTCTCACTTAGTTTCTTAAACAAATTTATTAATAGCATCATCTTAGGCTGTAGTTTTATCCAAATCATGCTTGAAGTCTTATGATTTTTTTTACCTCTCCTTTTTTAACAACCCACGTGTCTCAAAACGGGACTGTTCCCACCTCTCGTTCCCACCACTGCAACTCCTGTGTAGCCAGGATCTACAGCTTAACCGGCAATAAAAACCCGACCAGTGAAGGTCAAGTTTGTCTCAAGGAAAGTTAAACTGTCATTTGACCCGCAAAAAAAAATCAGAAGAACATAAGAGGAGTTCGAAGTTAAGGTTTGACTTCCCGTGTCTCAAAAGTGTCGAATGAACCAACATAAACGGAAAACCAACCGGCGAACTATAATTTGAGACTTTAGTTCTTTTTTGGTTGTAATTTTATTGGCATTTCATCGCCAGTTTAAAGACAGGCGCCAATTTTCACTTATTACCGCGCCCTTTGCGTCCGCAGGATACAAGAAATCACGAATTGCTGAATGCCTAATTGGAGATAATTTTAACTTTAAATCAACGTAACAATGTTCAAGTATTTGAGGATCGTTAAAGATATAAGTATTCCTTTATAAGCTTTCGCAGATAAACACTGAATACAGGTTTCAAAAGATGTGGACGAAACAAAAATAAATAATCATTTTCCATAGAAATAGTTTAGTACATAAATGACTACGATAACTTAGTGTGTGTGCTCCAAATGTTTAAAAAAATTAAGAACTCTGAATTACTTAACAAGAATTCTGATAGAAATACGCCACGATACAATGTCTTTAAAAACATTAGCATCGTTTTAATATAAGACTCTACTCATGAATGATACGTTCCCAAAATATGAGGCCAATGATTCAAATTTTACCCTCTACAAGGTTATCATAAATATTCTACTCTACTACATAAGTACATAATTTTATCACGGTAACTACCTACATATGTGCTTACTCTCACAATCCTATCAGTTTGCTTAAACACCCCAAAGATAAACTCTATCTACGACTTCTTACATCATTTCTCCGCACAAAAATCAACATTCAGACGAAACAGATATCCGTGACAATTATGCTAAGTGGGCAAAACATTGACTTTCATACATTTTAAGTATAAGTTTAGAGAAGCGTGTCCTTCGAAAGTTCTAAAGGTTCCGTATCAAAGTTCTATAACATATGTATTACAGAATGTTACAATCCAATGTATTTAATTCTTCCATCGGACAGTGGTTTCCACGTTACTCTTACTCTTACTGTAGCATGGTTTTCGTGGAAATCTTCAACACCTTCATAAAGGGAGGTTGCACATCATTAAAGTACTCCACGAACTCCTCCTATGTTCTTCTGATTAATTTCGTTGCGGGTCCAATGACAGTTTAACTTTCCCCCGGGACAAACTTGACCTTCATTGGTTGGGTTTTTATGGCGGTCAAGCTATAGATCCTACACAGGAGTTGCAGCGGTGGGAAGGAGACGTGGGAATAGTCTCGTATTAAAGTATTCCACGAACACACAAACACACTTACAAAAGTGGGAAAGCTATAGCTTAGTCCCTATGGACTTAACTTGTTTCTTTCCCAGGAATTAAAAAATACATAGACCATATTAATAACTTACAAAAATTGAATCTTGTCTTCATCTCTCTATTTATAAGAAACCAAAAGGGGTTTTTTCTACTCCTTTCAAAATATTGAACACAAACCAAGAAGAAGAACCAAAAAAGTAAATCCAACAGACCAAAGTAAAATATTATCCCACCAAAAACATTGTGTAAAAAACTAGCCAAGTCTCGATGGAGCTGCTTGTTTATCTCTAAAAAGTAATGAAATCTAGACAAAGTCGTGCCAAGTCTATGGTTCCTTACTGCGATTTCTTTATTATTATAGTTAATGTTGTGTGAGTTGGCCGTTGAAGGGTGACAAAACCAGGTGCTCCATGCATGACACCATTGCACCAATCTGTCGCCAGAACCGCTACTCATTGAAGATGGAAAATTTCCACTTGGAAAACGTTGATTCAACAATAACCAGTCAATTGTAGGTTTAATAAAGCTGCGTATTTCAATAATACTTATGTATGATTATCTTAATAAAGATTGTTCAACGGCCAAGTCACACAACATTAACTATAATAATAAAGAAATCGCAGTAAGGAACCATAGACTTGGCACGACTTTGTCTAGATTTCATTACTTTTTAGAGATAAACAAGCACCTCCATCGAGACTTGGCTAGTTTTTTACACAATGTTTTTGGTGGGATTTCACTTCTTTTTGTAGAAAATTATTTAACGTCGTCGTTTTATAGACATTTTTTTACGATATTAAACACAAATAAACTCAACGACATTTAAAATCAGAATTGTTTTAATAACATAACCTTAGCGAACCTTACAATATAATAAACGAAATCAACGAAATGCAAATTACACAACATTCAACTTAATCGACGGGGGGCTCTAGAAAGGAAAATAATCTGGACACCGCTTGCTAGTGCTAGCGCCATCTAGCGGTGAGCGATACAGGCGAACACCACGGTGCCGGAGTAGTATTGATCATGAATGTGGTGTTACTTCAGATCTTCGATTTTCCTAGTTTTTATAGTTTTCCCTTTATGTGGCCATTAAACCCTAACTCTGTACCAAATTTCAGCTCTCTGAGTTTATGGGAAGTACTAGTTCTATTTTGATGATCATCAGTGAGTGAGTGAGTGTCGTAAATGCGAAACTTTGCTGTCGCTTAACTTCGGAACTAAATGACCTACAGACTTGAAATTTTGGATTTTAAGTATGTGATTATAGCTTACTAGATGACGAAAATTTCTGCGTTCTGGTTTTATCCAGAGGTTCTCAAATAGGGGCCTGAAAATGCGGCGAAATGGTTCCAGTAAAGGATGGTACGGCAGTGTTTGCTTCGCGCTCGACTTGGCGGGGGCACTGCCGTGCCCCCAGATATTGACGTCTCTACATCGACCTTGCAGAACAAACACGCGCAGCAAGTTCAACAAACTTTAAATCCATAACATCCATCTGGATGTATCTACATCACGCCAAAACTGAAGAATCCCAAAAATGGCGCGAGAAAGGCCTAAAAGGAAATGCATTACGTATCATCCAATGACGCACTCGCGCGCCGCTCCAGCGATCTGACGTCACTGCGGTCGTCTGCGACAGTTTTGAGCCACTCCAAAGCAATGTGGTCCTTGTGGATGAGCATAAAGGGCGACTTTTGCATGGGTTAGGGGAATAGGTAGGCTCCGTTGGATCTATGTGACGTCAATGCGTCAGATCACCGAACCATATCGTCTAGGGCTGGTGATCTAACTAGCTAAAAATTTCGAACAAGATAAAATTTAATTTTGCTGATAAGTTGCTCTTTTCAGAATAAGTTAAGTAATACCTTATGAATTTTCATTCATGTCAAAAAAATATTTTCATTGAATTGATTTGCTTCGAATATTCATCACAGTGCATGGTAAGTAAAAAATGGGCTTAGTGAATATTCATAAATCTCTCTCCAACCCGTCTGATCAGCGTAGAGTTTAGCCCAAATTGTCTATTTGCCTCTGGCAAAGAGGGTAATTATGCGAAATCGTCGGGTAATATGGTTTCTCACTCAAAAAACCTAAACCCTCAATTTTTCTGTTTCAATCATCATCATCAACAGCCCTTTACAGTCCACTGCTGGACTGCTGAAGAGGAGGCTCATATCCTCTACTATAGTGGAGGGTTTTGCCATAATCCCCACGCTTGGCAGGCGGGTTGGAGATCGCAGTTTAAAAGATTGATGTTTTTCAGAGAGCGCTGCTGCCCGTTCTCTGTTTGATATGTAGTCCCTAAGTCGCCTTTTACTACACCCGCGGGAAGAGTGACAAATGTATTCTTTTCTGCCGTCACACCACGGCTTCAATCATTCTTCTTTTATTGCAAGTTCATTATCAAAAAACGTAGTCATATTAAATAAAAAGTCTCTTGGCTCTTTATTAGAAACTTAGAAAGATATAAAAGACACAAAAGAATCCCAATGATACAAAACGTTATAACACATATGACAAGGAATGTGGCAGCCCTAAGTTATAGGAAACGCATTTTAACAACTTAATAAAAGTTCCGTGACTGCCGCCGATTGCGTAAATGAATGCAATCGGTCTATCTAGAGACACATTTACATTCAAATTGTGGTAGAGTCATAGTTTTGTAACTGTTGGACTCACAAAATGACTTAAACTGTTACGGTGTCCGATTGATAGCATTTTTCTTGGTATTTTGGTCAAACTATGATTTAGGAAAGATCCCGAAGAAAAAAGAATGATGTGATTCATGCTTGATTTTTTCAAAATAGCTGTATGATTTACCTTGTAAACAGAAATAATAGTAAGATCGATTGAACTGATAGTAGGTAGATCGTTATAAGGAGGTCGATCTGACTATATTATACTAAAATTCTTAAAACATGGGTACAAACATTGCGTATGTTGTCCATTGTCATTGTGAATAGCTTTCTCACTATTATTGTTGCAAAAATGTTTGCACTGAAGCGAAAAAAATTACTTTCTATCAATACTATAACGACAATATCGTACGTTTTCTATACAGTTTTACTAGGTAATAACGACCATCTATCCAATTTTATTTTATGATCCATAGTTGTAATTACATTTGGAGTAGGCAGCGCGTGCGCATCCTGCTCGGATTGACGTCACGAGCGGATGCCACCTCACAATGCAACTTAATTTATTTTACGTACATTTAGAATTATAATTAGCCCGTATTGACTCGGAATTCTTAAAATCCAAACGAATTTTGTATACAGGATGTCTTAGACTAATGTTTACAAAATGGGTAGAAGGAAAACTTGTTAAATTATTTAATTTTAAATCTATTTTCATAATAGGTTAAAAACTTTTAAGGTTTCAAATTAAATAAAACCTTTTCAAAAAAGCTTCTTATATCTGATTATTTTCAGATTTTTCTATTAAGTTAATGTTATAAAACATTTTTTTTTCTGGAATGTTACTTAACTAATTACTCAAAGTGTAGTTAGAGTACGAGTATTGCAAGTTTGATTAATTAATCCAATGATACCCTGTCAGTCAAGTTTAGTATGACAGAAACCTATAGGTAGCGGCTCTTAAAATAGTCTGACATGACAACAAAATTGTGAACTCAGATGTTAACAAAACAAAAAAGACTCCATAAATGTCTATATTTCTACTAAACTTAATTTAGGACACCCTGTATGTTCCGTGAAAATCTACATACAATAGTTTCATGTAATTTATCGCGTTCAGTTTGGACAAACTAAATTCGTTTTGCACGTTTGACGTCACAGCAATAAATCATTGTCATTTGCCCAATGGGAATTAACAAAAAGTTTGTTGCTATGTGAACATAAAACATATAAGTATTTAGTAGTCAAATAAAAAAGATTGGTCGGGAATTTAAAGTGGTACCTATTTTTCATTTTCTATAATGACTAACCTACCAAAGTAGGTAAAAAAGAGCTCTGACTTAAAATATAATATAAGTAATACATAGGTACATGGTACATACATAAACACAAACGTCCATATCTCCAAAATGAGGATTTGAAGCCTCGATAGCCGAACGGTGAAGGGGTCGGACTTGTCGACCGTCGCACAGTAGTTTGATTTTAAAAATAGGTGGACATACGATCGAAAATCATAATTTCACCGAAACAAAAATTGTTTTGGATAGCATTTTGAATGCTGATCAACATTTGTTATTATGTATTTTTCGTAAAAACGAGCTTTTCATGCTTAAAAAAAATATGACAAAAAAATTTGTATGGAGAAAAATCGTTTTTATTTTTTTTCTGGCCACTGTTGCAAACTGTAGCGGTCAAACCTTTGTAGTCGTAAGTACCTATGGTGCCTAATATTACTACATAAAAATTTTATGCGGGCACGCGCGGCGAAGCGAGTAATGGACATGCAAAATTTTAAATATTTTTATTTATGGATTATTGATTTTAATGCACTGAAAGTAATTATTAATAGGAAAATAGACTTAGTCTAACTAGGTACAGCCCCCTATTACCTCATTTCACACTAAAACCTTTCAAACTAGAACCTAAGTTTTTAGGTACTAGGTAGCCTAAGTCGATTATTGACATTATAATATTCACTACTGGTCTATTGGTTATGGTGTAAGGTGGATTAGGTAGATATGTACCCTTTTACCAAGGTATATACCTACTTCTTGGCACGTATAATACCGACAGACATGATCAAAAAAAGTCTTCAAGCAAAAACCCTTGACTTCAATGGTTATGAAATATATTTTAACTTTCTAAAGTAGCCCTGAATAGATCTTTATATCATTTTGACTGTCATAATCGATTACAGTAGGTAGTGGGTTCAGTAAGGGTTGAACGGTTATAGTAAACAATACATTTTTATCACTCTCTATAAAAGTTAGTCGAATAATTCTAGCATAAATGGGAATACCCGCAACCCTGTTCCACACATTATTCATCATCCATCATCATTTCCACAATGGCCGGTTGGTGGCGACCTGCATCCAGCGCCTTCCTGCTGTATGAGGTCGTCAGTCACCATGTGGGTGGACGTCTTACGCTGCGCTTTCCGGTACGTGGCCTCCACTCCAGAACCTTGCTGACCCATCGGCCGTTAGTTCTGCGTACTATGTGCCCTGCCCATTGCCACTTTAGCTTGCTAATCCGTTGAGCTATGTCAGCGACTTTAGTTCGTTTACGGATCTCCTAAAAAACGGATCTCGTAAAGAAACACCGAGCATAGCCCTCTTCATAGCACGCTGTGCAATTTTGAGCTTATTTATAAGGCCTATATTGAGAGGCCACGTTTCCGAGCCGTATAGCCACACATTATTGCAGATCCATTTTGTTCACCTCTACCTATAGTTTTATATGCCAGCTAACGTACACAAACTGCTGATACATGGTGCAGATAATGTGATAACATTTTGGTGTACTGGCTAAATGCCTATTGGATTCTTTCGGAAAAAGTATGTGAGTGACTTAGATTATTTTGAACACTCTGTTCAAGATAAGTGAATAGGTTAAAATATATTTTTTGATTGTTTTTCGAACGAAGATAATAATTGAAGACATGAATGGAAGAAGGTGATAAATGTCGGATTTCAGAATTTTCTCTGTTCGATGCTTGGATAAAGGTGTTAAATATTTCAAACCTTAATATGTTTGAGGCTACTTGATGAAGGTGTTATGTACGTTATCTTTTTTAATAGACGAAGGAAAAGGAACTTACAACTCTTTAAAGGAGCCAAAAAAAAGAATCACTTTTTGCGAAAGTATAAGTTTATAACTTATCAGAAAACTGGAAATTACAGTTATATCAAAATTGAAACTATCCCGCTACCTACTGTAATCGATTATGACAGTCAAAATGATTTAAGGATCTATTCAGGACTACTCTAGAAAGTAAAAAAAATCTTTCATGACCATTGAAGTCAAGGGTTTTTGCTTGAAGACTTTTTTAATCATGTCTGTCGGTATTATACGTGCCAAGAAGTAGGTATATACCTAGGTAAAAGGGTACATATCTACCTAATCCACCTTACACCATAACCAGTAGACCAGTAGTGAATATTATAATGTCAATAATCGACTTAGGCTACCTAGTACCTAAAAACTTAGGTTCTAGTTTGAAAGGTTTTAGTGTGAAATGAGGTAATAGGGGGCAGTACTAAGTTAGACTAAGTCTATTTTCCTATTAATAATTACTTTAAGTGCATTAAAATCAATAATCCATAAATAAAAATATTTAAAATTTTGCATGTCCATTACTCGCTTCGCCGCGCGTGCCCGCAAAAAATTTTTATGTAGTAATATTAGGCACCATAGGTACTTACGACTACATAAGGTTTGACCGCTACAGTTTGCAACAGTGGCCAGAAATAAAATAAAAACGTTTTTTCTCCATACAAATTTTTTTGTCATATTTTTTTTAAGCATGAAAGGCTCGTTTTTACGAAAAATGCATAATAACAAATGTTGATCAGCATTCAAAATGCTATCCAAAACAATTTTTGTTTCGATGAAATTATGACTTTCGATCGTATGTCCACCTATTTTTAAAATCAAACTACTGTGCGTCGCGACTCGTGATCCTGGGGAACGGGTTCGAAACCCGCCGTCACGACGCTCGATTATAGTGATGAGCCCACTCGTAACACAAGCATATTTAGCTGAATACTAGGGGCTAACGGGACTATTAGCAATTTTTGAAATAATTAATAATGTTCTTAAAAAAAGATACTCGTGCTTATCATATCAAACAACGTCTAATAAATTAATTGGATTAAAATATTTGCGTTTTATAGACATTATATTTTCTATAGTTCAATTTTATAACATTGACGCGAGCGCCATCTGTTCGCCACTCACCGAATTAAGTTTCATCGCGAAGCCTTCAAGCCTTATGATTCATAGATCTTTCAGACCGAACGCCAGCACAAAGTTCCCAGTGGTGTCTCTAGATGGCGCTACTATAGAATCGATTTTCCTAAAGCTACGTAAATGAAAATACAAACAATGGAATTGCCTTATCTGAGTAGGAAGATTTTATGCATAACTCATACAAAAGTATGTCATTAGAAATGATAACAATATTCATAAAAGATAATAAATATTCTGAGGTGACTCTACATTTACAAATTAATATGACGAGCGTAAAATCAGCTGACTCTTTGTTTAGGAACTAAGATAATTGTTGTAAGTAGTAGGTACAGTGTAGAAAAATTTATGGCCATTTTTAAATATTTTCTTATTAATTACATGAACCTATGCATAAAAAAATAAAATATTACCTAAAAATCCAAAAAATATTTTTAGAAATTCAGCTGCAAATTAATATCATATGAACGTACCTTTTTCAATCCTTTACTAGAATCAGGACTTGGCATATAAAAGTCCACGATGCCAAGCAGACAGTCGTCACAGCGGCACACATCACTTGGCAGCGACGACATCGACCCGAAACTGCTGCAGCTATCCATAGAGTCGGTCCTGACCAGCTTCCCCGTGCTTAGAGCTTCCATTTTGGCAACCAGCAGCGACTCCATCAGCGACCGAGGTCTCCCAGGAGAGCGCGACCGTCTCGCAAGGTCAGGAGAAAGAGGTCGGTAGCGGTCGACGGGAGACAGAGTCCGGTGGCGCGCGAAGTCGATGACGTCAGGGGACAACGCGCGTCGCGAGACATCAGGAGACAGCGCGCGTCTCGACACGTCAGGAGAGACGGGAGTTTGACAGCCGACGAGCTCGGTCGACGACGCGCGCGATAACGGCGGCGTCACACTACGACAGTGCGACGACGTCATCTTCGTAGCCCGCATTTGGAAATCGTTCACACTTAAACCAGCATTAGTCTGTTGACAGTGTTTTGTTTCGCTCAATGGGTAACTTGGTTAGCGTCCACTATGGAATAAATTTAAATTCTAATTAGGCTTTTGTGTGATTTGTAAAGAATTTGTTTTGTGTATGAGCTGATTAGAAAACCTTCATACAGTAGCAAAGATAAAAGTTAAATGAAAATAATTTATAGGCACGTTTAGTTCACTCATCGCATCGATTCTAGTTTGTACTGCTGTTAGCGGATGACCTACTAGTATCTATTGAATGAGAGCTCTTACAGGCAAATTACATACCCCCTTACTAATAAAAAGTTACACAGTTGTTGAACACTGTTTCAAAATGTCATTTCCATACAAAACGTCACTTTAAAACACTGTTCAACGAGCGTGTAAGTTTTATTAGTAAGGGGGATAGAAAGCATATACCTACCTAATGCAATGTTAGAATGTTCACGAGTAATCATGAAAGCGAGCGAATATTGTAAAAATATTTAAATTTTCAGGTACATATTTTCTCGACTGACTGTACCGAGTTCTCTGTCGCGTTGCTTGTTTATGGCGCAATAATTAACATGTTCTAGCATAATATAGAGACTAGAGGTTGCAATCGAATTTTCGAATATTCGAATATTCGAATTTAGATTCCAAATTTAATATTCGAATAGTAAATTAACATGTATTCGAATATTCGAATATTACAAAAATAAACAGAAAAGATAGAACGAAGACAACTTAGTGTTTGCAAATGTGGTCGGAGGCATCAAATACATATCACCAACTAAAAGAACTAGTCATTGATGCTTTCGACTTCATTGGTGAACACTAAGTTGTCTTGCGAAACCAAGGTTCCAAATTACCTGAAAGAGACAACTTTATTGAGCAAAGTCAGCTAACGATGCTGAAGACGGCGGACGGTAATGTCAACAAAAGCCGAGGTTCTGGGTGAGATCGAAAAGATTTATGGACAGTTACATACCTCCAAACCTGTTAATAACTTAGCAACAGATGCAAGTGCTAGGTTAACGCGACACTATACCAAAGACATCCCGTATATCAGCCTATAGGCTATTAGGAAGGCTCTCAAACAGCTAAAGAACAACAAGGCACCGGGTGATGACGGAATAACCTGGGTCCTGGGAGCTTCTGAACGCGTGTGGAACACCGAAACTTGTCCCGTCTTACTCTAAGGAACAACGCCAGAGGCATGGGATAGAAGCGTGGTAATGCTTTTCTTGGACTATGAGAAGGCCTTTGATTCGATCGATACTACAGTTAGGCAGTGCTACATTCTCTTCAGCGGTGCCGTATTGACTATCGGTATATCGAGATGCTGAAATGCCTGTACATAAACGCTACCATGTCGAGCCGAGTACAGGAGCAGAGCACGAGGGCGATTCCTCTGCAGCGAGGCGTGAGGCAGAGAGATGTTATATCTCCGAAACCGTTGACCGCTGCGTTGGAAGACGCTTTCAAGCTCCTTGAATGGAAAGGATTAGGCATAATAATTACCTTTCAATAGCGAATACTTGAAGACCTCGGCACAATGCTCGAAGACCTTAATCGAGTCTCTCAACAGACAGGCCTTCGGATGTACGTGGACAAAACGAAGCTTAGGTCCAACGTCCATGTTTCGGTTGGAGCTCGATTCTTGAGACTGTTGACAAGTATGTCTTCCTCTGACAAACGATTCGGGTAGGTAGATTAAATTACGAGAAAAAGGTAAATCGTCGAATCCAACTCGGCTGGGCAGCGTTCGGGAAACTATACAACACCTTTTCATCCAAAATACCTCAGTGCCTAAAGACGAAATTCTTCAATCAGTGTGTGTTACCTCTACTCAGTGATGGCACACGGCTCGGAAACGTGGCCTCTTACAAAAGGCCTTATAAATAAGCTCAAAATTGCACAGCGTACTATGGGGAGGGCTATGCTCAGTGTTTCTTTACGAGACAGAATCAGAAATGAGGAGATCCGTAAACGAACTAAAGTCGCTGACATAGCCCGACGGATTAGCAAGCTGAAATGGCAATGGGCAGATTACATAGTACGCTGAAATGATGGCCGATGGGGCAGCAAGGTTCTGGAGTGGAGGCCACGTACCAAAAAGCGCAGCGTGAGACGTCCACCCACAAAGGTGGACCGAATACCTTATATAGGTAGCGGGAAGGCGCTGGATACAGGCCGCTGCCAACCAGTCATTGTGGAAGTCATTGGGAGAGGCCTATGTTCAGCAGTGGACGTCCTATGGCTGAAATTATGATGATGATGAGAATTTTATAACTGTTTTAAAAACTATATTGTTAAATAGTTAAAATATATAACTTTATTATAGTTATAACCGCCTCTGTGGTCTAGTGGTAAGACCACCTGTTTCAGACGCAGAGGTCCCGGGTTCGATTCCCAGTGGGGGCAGATTTTTCTGTTCGGTTTGGTTGGTGGTAGGGCTTGTTCTAAGTCCGCCTGGCTAGCTACCACCATCTTATCTAAGTCTGTCGCCATAACAACAATGTTAACAGCATTGTTGTGTTCCGGCAGTTGGAGGTAAGATAGCCAGTTCCTCTGTGATTGAGGATTCCGGGTGAAGCTCGCTTCCACCTTCGGCCAGATCATCACTTACCATCAGGTGAGATACAGGCCAAGAGCTTCCTCGTTGCGGATAAAAAAAAAAAAAAAAAAATATAGTTCCTAAAGCAATAAAACCAGCAATAAAACATTGATAATTTAAGTACTTTTTATTTTTTTTGAAAGTATTCGAATATTCGAATAATATTCGAATATCACTGAAAAAATATTCGAATATTCGAAATAGAAATCTATCGAATATTTGCAATCTCTAATAGAGACATAAGTAGTTCTCGGAAAACGCCGTTGTAAGTTTTCAGCCGGAGGCTGTAACTCACGCGGACTATACGTGCGCGACCACACCTGCGTTTAGCAGCTTGCACTAAAAAGACGTTTATTTAATTATGAGTAAAACTATTTTAATATTAGGTAGGTATATCTACATTTAGTTTATTTTACAAGGCATTTGTCTATTATCACACCAAATTATAACAGTGTAAGATGTAACCATATACCGACATAGCTCGCAGAATTGCTAAAACCAAGTGGCAGTGGGCGGGGCACATAGCTCGTAGAGACGATGGCCGTTGGGGCAGAAAAGTTCTCGAGTGGCGACCACGGGCTGGAAGACGTAGCGTAGGCAGGCCTCCTACTAGGTGGACCGACGATCTCGTAAAGGTCGCGGGAAGAGCCTGGATGCGGGCAGCGCAGGACCGTGCATTGTGGAAAACCTTGGAGGAGGCCTTTGTCCAGCAGTGGACGTCATTTGGCTGAAACGAACGAACGAACGAAGATGTAACCTTAGGCGTCCAGTTAGTGAATATACTGTATAGGCCCAGCAGATCTTAGCGTTCGGGATAAGTATCAGCAGGCAGCTAGTTTCAATACAAATCTGTTAGTTAAGTACTTTCAATAGAAGAAAAACTTAGAGATCGATTCAAGAACCTCTTGAAGTGGGTCACATGCAAAATTAATTTAAAAGTGAGCTAAAAAGAGAAGAAAAGATTTATTAAGGAAAACTCACGCCAGGAAATAAAAATAAGTAGAGTTCCAGAATAGTAAACCATGATTTTGGAAGTCTAATGCCCGTTTTCACCATCAATCCCTAATTTTTAAGTGACCCCTATGGTAACATATAGCAGGAATTTTGTTTTGATAGGGGTCAAAACGAACATAAGCTTGCCGATATATGTATTTAATACGTAGCCGCTGTCAGAAGGTAGTTGTAAATAAGTAATTAATATAATTGTTTTGTTGAGCCCTACAAATAATAAGACCTTGCTTAAATTGTTTACGTCGAGTCCCATGTTGGTATCAGTCAAATTACGTGTTGTCTTGTCAATCATGCGCAGGAGTCGATATTCCTCAGATCATAGAAGGGAATAGATGTGAAACGGGGGCGTGGCGCGTGTCTCCGCGATATGCCCAGAAACGAACATCGCCCGCGACGCCAGGTTAGTCGCGATTCAGTCGTACTGAGGAAATGTTCTCCGATATTGTTGGATAATGCGTCGTAACGTGCAATAACATAAGTGAAACGAAGAACTACAGGAACAATGAAGTCATTTACCACATGTAAGTATTGCAAATCCATTGGTATTTTGCTTATAAATAAAAAAAACTAAACATTTTTACGAAAGAATTCAGTGCCGTGACATTTACTGCGATATCGAAATTAGTGGTGATAAAAATTCAAACACGTTGTACATTGACGATTTAGTTAGCAACCACTTTATGTCATGCGTAACTACTGCGCAATGTATTTTATTTCTTCCGATATCCACTGACGCGTGAAAATACACAGTACGGCCGCATGTGCCGGTCGTAACATAGTGCAGGGCTCGTGTTCTAATACGGTTTCCTATTATCGATAAATAGAAGTAAATTATTATTTTCTAATTTTGAATGAAAAAATCATGAGTTGCTTGCGATTTTTAAGTTTTTACAAAATAAATAACAATAGTAGTAGAAGGGATTAGTAACTGTCAACTATGTAATGACTATAAGAGCTAGTTGAAAGCCTAATATAGGCATTATTTTTGATAAACATAGGCGGTACGAATTTCGCCATAATTAAAAAGTTAATGCGCGATAGTAGTTAATAATAATTACAGTGATCCTGTTAATACTGGTAAAAATCGCAAGTACCTACTTAACCCATGACTTTTCGTACAAACTTTGTCAGTCTATAACTTCTATACTCCATCGATAACGACATTGAGCTTTGGTTGGGGTAAATTAATATAAGGTAACTTCATTTAGTCCCAATAATTGATTCTGAGTTTTTCGTCCATACAAAATGGAACTGACTCCTTTATGCAAAAATCGTTAAAGAACATAATAATAACGTATAATAATAAAAAGGTTTTCATACAAGCATTTTTTAAACCAATTTCGAGCCTTGCCCTCAGGATTTAAAGTATCGATATCTTATCGATTCCATTTTATCTTTCTTCTCTCTAATTGCTTTTTTCAAAGTGTGCGTCACGTCACGCGACCATTGATTGGCCATAAGGCACGCCTTCTGGCCAATCACAGCACTTTTAAGCCGGTTGCACATGTTGTCGTAGACTCTCAGTCGCTTTGTTTTTACACAGTTGAATGTGTGTGTGGGAGCTGTGGTGGGGGAAATGTGGGGACACTGGTTCTCGTTGTAGTTACGCGCGACTTCATATCTATTCTCTTTCTATGATCTGAGCGATATTCTGATGCACAGACGACGGGACATCATGTTAAACACTATGACATCTTATGTAGTCGTAATAGGAACTATTTTTCAACAACATTGTACAGTTTTATGTGCTGTCAACTACACATTAATGAAGCAACTTATTTTTTATGTAAATTCACGAACTGCCTCTGCCAATTTTAGCAATGGATGGCAGTCGTTAACGTTAATGTTTATATTAAAAACTTTTTGTCTTCTTAAATGACGTTTCGTAGAACAACTGAATTGTTTTGTGAATCGTATAATAAAGCTACTTTCCTGTTGTACAATTTATAGGTACAAACTTACTTACAATATGTCTATTTCGGATGATAACATTGAAACGTTACGTTTTATAATCTTGTTTTTATGTTTCTAGTCTCATAAGAAATAATGATAAGAAAGACTAGGTTTGAAAGGGAAAAAACTACTTAAATAGTGTAGAAAAAACTTTAAGGTGGTGAATTAATGGGTAGAATTCACGGGTAATACACTAAAAAGAACTTAAACTTTAATTCAAAAGTTCCTTTGAAGCAAATGATGATGATGATAATAGATTCGTAGTCGCTACTCGCTACTGTATTTTATTTATCGATTCATAATTTAGCTTCATAATAAGATTAAACATCAATGCCTTCTCGTAGAAAAATCAATAGTTGTGCAATTAAAAACCTCGTAAATTTTCACCTCATTGCCATGCGTCGACTCACGAGGTGGTCGGCCCACCCATAGCGTTGATCGGTTTATTAATTGCATTCTGCTTAATTGAAACTAATTAATTATAACGCTTTCAACACTCCTAAAACTAACGGCTCTAAATAATGTGACAATCGTTACTAAATTGTCGTGTACGTTTAAGAGTAAAGTAGGCGAAGGGAAATCTAAAACGAAGGTAAGTAATTATTACTTTAAAACGTTCGCGATGCAACCTGATCGAAACATCTCATAAATTAAAGGTCTTTTTCCTATTCCCCAGATCTTTAGGTGCGTATTTTCTAAATACGGCCCTGCTACAAGCTATAGGAACATTTTTTTTTATGTGACAGGAGGCAAACGAGCAGACGGATCACCTGATGGTAAGTGATTACCGTCGCCCATAGACACCCGCAGACCCAGGGGCGTTACAGGTGCGTTGCCGGCCTTTAAGGTGAAGATACGCTCTCCTCTTGAAAGCTTATAGGTAAGTATAGCCCTACAATAGAATAGAAACACCTGCCTCTCGTGAATATCTTAAGAGGTGAAAAGGGATCACGCCAACCCGTCTGGCCAGGGGTAAGTGTAGCCAGTTCCTACAGTTGCATTCACTAAATTATCTAGAGTACTAAATTATCTACAGTACTAAAATTATGTAGGGATTGTCCTTTTGCAGTTGAGACTAAATGACCTGATGATGATTGCTCAACAAAAATCTTTAGGAGAATCACCTCTTACGAGTACAATCCTTTACTTTGTTTCTAGTACCTTTACAGCTAGTTAAACTAAAGTGCTAATTCACGTTTTCCCAACTTGGAAACATACATATTTAAGCCCCCGATTGTGCCTTTGTTTCGATAATAAAACATTTGTATTCGGCTCTGTAAGGAGAGACTTAGTTTGTTACAAGCGCGTAAATTAGAATACAATGTTGGGTGTTAACTTGGTGTATTGCTTCAGAGCTGTTGTAAAGTATGAGGAGATTTTATCTTATGGCTAGTAAACCTAGATTCTAATCATGTGTAGAATAAGTTTTATGTTCTGACGGTCCTTGTCGGTTTGACGATATATTGACGATCGATTTAGAGTGCTTATTTTAAGTGCTACTTTATAGTAAGATTATTTAATGTGGTGAGAGAATTAGGTAGGTACGCATGAGTTGGCGAGTTCGATCACAGTGCTGTATAAACATGGCGCAGGTGTAAGAACATTTCACGTGTGCAATTTATGTATGATGTATAAAATTAAAAGCATGAAATAATAACCCTCTAGGTAGGTTATTTCAAATGAAACCTGTTAGGTTCTCTTTCGCATTCGCAGCTTTGGGTATGTATTTCTGTAATTTTGAACCTATTTTAGAACCATCATACTGATTTGCATACGGAATCACACAGATTTTATACGAGTTCCATACAATTTGTACAGATTTGAATTCAAATTTGAATCCTGGTTATACTCAACCGATGAAATGACCAAGGTCCAATTACTTTTCTTCGCTTTTACTGGTATAATCGAAGAACGATAATAATCTGAGGAAGCCCAAATCGTCTCTCTTTCATGTCAATTTAATGTTCGTTGAATTAAGTATTTCACAATTTTAGAAAGCATAACAAACTGGAAAACTAGAATGCTCACAAAAACATATGGGAAATATCCCACATACGCCGGGCGTTTAGGCTCAATTAGCCGAGCTCAGAGAATGCCCACAATATTCCATTAATTAAGCCACTTCCAGCTAATTATTGCAGATTTAAGTTTCCTTATTTCAGTTAAACTTGTTAAAGCTCGTAAAAGAGAATCCTCTTAAAATAAAAAACGCCTGTGTCCCCCTATTTACATTAGTTTTACTTATCCTAAAAACCGGGAGATCACTGTTTTACTGAATAGAATAGAATAACTACTTTTATTTGACAGAAAGGTTACTAAAATAACTAATGCTTAATATTTCAATAATAATTAACACTTCAACTTAACTTTGCATTAGGGAAAACAAAAAGGAACAAAATGTCTCAATAGTCCAGTCAATGAATGCCTTAACGACGGTGTAGAGAGAAATCCGTGGAACACAATTTCTGACCTCGGGATTTTATTTAGCCTAGTTAGGTGGTGAACATAGCAAAAGTCCCCGCCCTTAGCTCTTGAGCCGGCGGGGAGAGGGGGGTTTAAAGGTACCACTTTTCGGTTTTTCGCTTAATCCTCGGAAACTATGCGTCCTAGTGACATGACTACTATGAACCAAAAAAAGCTTATTCAATTTGCTACAGGTGAGACCGTCAAGTTTTTCTATATCTTGTATAGTTTTCGCGGCATCTGCTCTAGAAGGTCTGTAAAATTGGAAATTTCATTGTTGTCTTACATGTTCCTTTCAGGAGAAAATCAACTAAATCAACATTGAGCAAACACTATAGACATGCGGGAGCATGTTAAGCCTAGTTCCATGGAGGGGACTGCACCGTGCGTATATTTAGACGAACCAATTAGAGCCACTTTTGACTCCTCATCATTCAAAAACTACTGTGCATTAACACTTCAAATTTGGCTCATGTATTCAGAATTGCCAGATATACATCAGCTTCAAATTTCATAAATATACCTCAAACGGTTATTTAGGTATTGACGTTCAAAAATCGATATTTAGAGCACTACTATCTATCTATAACATGTGAAATGTTAAAATTTACTGGTTTTTTATTTGTTCCTTTGTATTTACATAACTACCTTTCTGGATGCCAAATTTGAACCTTCGAGGTCATCTGGAAGTGGTTAGAATTTGGTCTATAGGTCAGACATGTAGATTTTTGGACGTCAATATCTAAAGAACCGTTTGAGACATATTTATGAAATTTGAAACCGATGTATATCTTGCAAGTCTCAATACATGAGCCAAATTTGAAGTGTTAATGCACAGTAGTTTTTGAGTGATGAGGAGTCAAAAGTGGCTCAAAGTGATTCGTCTAAATATACGCACGGTGTAGTCCCCTCGCTGGAACTGGGCTTAACATGCTCCCGCATGTGTAGAATGATTGCTCAATGTTGATTTAGTCGATTTTCTCCTGATGGGAACATGTGAGACAAAAATAAAATTTCCAATATTACAGACCTTCTAGAGCAGATGCCGCGAAAACTATACAATTTATAGAAAAACTTGTCTATCTCATCTGTAGCAAATTGAATATGCTTTTTTTGGTTCAAAGTAGTCATGTCACTAGGACGCATAGTTTCCGAGGATTAAGCGAAAAACCGAAAAGTGGCACCTTTAAACCCCCCTCTCCCCGCCGGCTCAAGGGCTAAGGGCGGGGACTTTTGCTATGTTCACCTCCTAACTAGTCTAAATAAAGTCCTGAAGTCAGAAATTGTGTTCTACAGTTTTCCATCTATAATGCTTTATTGACTGGACTACAATACAACCCTTGCTCTTACAAATCAGGTTTTAAAAATATTCGACGGAATCGACCTAAAATGCTTTTAACCGTTGCTGCTATGTAATGTATGCATAGTAGTTTATTTTAATTAAGTTAATAAGGTAACTAGACTTAAAAATCCTACTAATATTATAAATGCGAAAGTTTGGATGTCTGGATAGATGTTTGTTACTCTTTCACGCAAAAACTACTAAACGGATTTTGATGAAACTTTACAATATTATTGTTTATAACCCAGATAGGATAACATATAGGCTATAATCGGCATAAATTCTTCTGTGACACTAAATTTCACGCGGGTGAAGCCGCGGGCAAAAGCTAGTGATTTTATATTTTGACTAGGTAGCCTGTTCCACATGTGTCCCTCGATACGGCACTGCACTGCTATGCAGTATTGCAGCAAAACATTATGGCAGTTATATTCAAATTACAAGCCTTATTTAGGTCACATCACGTGTTAGTTAAACAGCTGCGAATATTATAACGCAATCATATATTTATTAGCACAATCATATCAGACGTAGAGCGCAGATAAATAATATGGTACCCACATACATACTTTATACGAATTTATTGGAAGGCTGTTCTATTTCAATTCAACTTAGTTAATAAGATATAGAAATAATAGTATTTTAATATTGTGTTAACACGATCAGTACGATCACTGCTGAAATCTTTTGTCGGCCGTTTGGTGTAGTCAGTGTAGTGGTTCGAAACGGACTACTATTCCGGTTCGATTCCCGCACAGTACAAACATTTGTGTGCATGAACATATGTGTTTTCTATGTATAATAATTATGTATTTACAAAAAAAAAGTATTTAAGTATGTTTATATCCGTTGTCTAGTACCCATAGTACAAGCTTTGCTTAGTTTGGGACTAGTATTATATTATCTGTGGTTTGGGACTAGAAGCGCAGTGTAAAATGTCTAAGGATATTTATTTATTTATTTATAATCACATACGAGTGTGTTTTTTTTATCGCAACGCCTGTGCGGCCGAACACGTTTTACGTGTTTTCTTAATTTTCGTAGTTAAGCAAGACGAATTATTGGGAAATTGAGTAAATTATAATATGTACGTATTATTTCATTAAATAATTTTCACTTCTCTTACTTAATACATAGGTACGTATAGTCTACTTTTAGAACTTTTAACTGCTGTAAAAAAATTTCATGATTCAGAATCAATAAAGGCTATGGTGGCACATTTTGTGCCCATTTGTATTTTAAGATACAGGTTCTCGATATAAATAGGAAGACTGGACGATTGACTAAAAATCAATTTTCATTTGTAAAATAATAATAATATGCAATATCTTCTTTTAAACTAGTTATCTTCACAAAATATCTTCAAAAAATAACTTGAAAAAACTTAAAAATCTGACAAGCATAACTTACACTGAGATTTTTGCGATTTTTTCTTCTACTAAATCTCGATGTTCCAAGTAAAGTTAAGCAGCTATGAATAAACATCTGCTCGAGCGGTTAATGTAAGAATGTTAATCGTTCAACTCGCGCCGGTTAAGTAACACTAATTACCCAACGTCGTGACCATACGTTTGATTAACTTTGGTTCCAAGCTTGGACCAACTAGCCAATGATGAACCAAACTACTACAACAGAGTATAGCCAACAGGATTTTGAGGTAGATCGCAAATAAAATTCAAGTACAGTCACGGAATGAAAAGGTTCGTCAGTTTTCAAATTGATTCCTTCAACGAATCGCGAGCACATATTACCTTTTGAAACTATGTTACAGAATAATCTCGAGTTAGAGAAAATAATCTTTAACTGTTCGTCACTAAACTTCAAAATTATTCAGATCAAAGTTGTTTGACGATTTATCTTGTCAAGAAGATTATTATAATTGATAAACTAAAACCTTCTTGTTGGTTCAACCTGCCATTATTATTTCTATTAAATAAAAAAAAAACTTGTCAATTGGTCAATGTCATCATTGCATTGCACTGATGGGATAGAAAAATAAACAAGCAAAACCTTATTCGTTAGCAAACGTCATATTTATTTAAATGTTAGCAGCACTGTTTCTTGCACTGTTATGTTGGCAGGTTTGACTCTTACAGTACCTACCTAGTGCAAGCGAAAACCGACACTAAGGTGACGAACCTTTTCATTCTGCGACTGTACATTATAACCGGAACAGCTTTTACATTATGTCTTTAAACTTAATTTTTAATAAACAACTTAAAAAATCGAACTTCCTAAGGCGGGAATTGAACCCAAACCCTTTCGCTTGCCGAGCGACTGCTCTTCCAACTGAGCTACTTAATAAGTAATAGACACTGGATGAACTCGTCGAAATTTTCAGGTGTTATAGCCGCTATACGCTGTTATGGCCGCGTTTAATTTCATCAATGTTAAACATCCAACAGAAATACTGTTGTCTTTAAACTTGAATTGCAGCTTTTAAATAAAAATTATCCAATGATACCTATTTATTTATTAAACAACATCTGCTTCGTTTTGGACTAGAAATTATGTATTTAGATTTACTCATTAATTTATTGAAGTACATTATATGCACCAGCCCGGACTGTACCTATTTGCTAATACCAGTGGTTTAAAGGACTTGGAATTTATTCCAAACAAGCCAGTTTCGTTGAATTAAGTTTTTGTTATAAATTGACATAATGCCACCCTTATTTCAGACTCAAACATTGGTATTTTGGCTCCAACAGGCATTGCATTGGTTGCAACTTGCAATAACCAACGTGTGGCCATCGCGTTAACACTAATTGAGATGGATTGGACACACGCCGAGCTTTTATTGGCGATTCAACGTGTCGTTAGATAGTTTTCTAGAAAATCATTTATTTCTATTTCGGCTTTATTTGTGCTGTTTTCCTTCCTTATTCATAATTAAAACACAAAAAAAAATTTGCAACAACAATGTAAAGGCTGATTTGCTGTGTACAATCTAACTTTATGTAGAGTCATATGGGTATCTCAAGTAATACTGCATTTATAATAGGCACTTTCGTTCAGATAGATCTTCAAATCAGGCTAAGTACCTACCTTATGTCAATTGTAGTAGATTTTTTTCACTACTCACATTATAAACAGTACAAAAAAGTTCAAATAGCATTCTAACTAACTTTTTGAGATAATTGTACGTTGTATTTTGTAGTTGACTATATCCACATCTTTCACCGCTTGTCAGGTCTCGTTCTCAGCCAATAAACACATAAAATGTATAACGAAGCCTGTCACATTCTATTTAGAACGAAAATTAACTGCTAATTAATAACTAAGCATTCAAACTAATTATCTATACAATGAGAATCTATTATTAAATTATTATGTATCAAAACATGTCAAGTGCGAATCGAATTTTAATTAGGTGCTTTTAACGAATATAATGCATGTTACCCACCTGTACCTCTAGCATGAACAACTTTCGTCTTCGAATCGTTTGCGTATTCGACAAAATTCGAATTTAACACACTTCAATGTTAATTTAATGTGAAATGTGTCATTAATTTTTTGCTCTACTTATTCTTTTATTTTTAGTAGGATGGTAAAATCAATAATTTGATATTACGATCTTATACAAGACAGAGTCAGCCTAGAAAATATCTAACTGTTCTGTTAAAAATGTATGGCGTCATACTGTCAATATTTAATTAGGCTTATTTTTTAATTCTACATACATAATTATAAACATTTTTTAAGGACATTGTTGACAATTTAATTAGGTACATTTGTGACAAAATTTTATGCTGTACTTGTTTTTAATGCACTTGCAGACGGCTGCAAGTCATGCTATGAATAACAGATCTTGTGAATGTGGTGTGCTGTTATTGTACAAAATACTTATTTGGGTTTTCTTCCACTCCAATGATCTCCAAAAACAAGTTGTTAGTGTGAAGGCGGACACCAGTCCAAAGATATTATTACCATAATTTAGACGTCATAAAGTTTTTATGGCGTTATCGTTTATTATACTAAACCGACTTTTATTGTTATCGCCCGAAAGACACGGTTATTAAATAACCATTCGGCAAAATACACGTTTAAATCAATTTCTTTAGATATAATTCATGAAACAAAAAATATACGAGTAGTTTATGCACGAGCTTTTATCAAGTAACTGTAGCTATTGAGATTTGTTTTACTTTTCTAAATAGTGCTGAAAAACTACATAACACAGACGATGTATTCGACAGTATATTTACTCATAGTGTGAATTAATTTCTTTTACGTTTAGAAATTTTTCAGGAACCCTGTAAAATCCACTTTGAACCCTATGTCAAATGGACATTCGATAAATTTATGTATGCTTTACCCTAGAATGCCAGCCTACTTGCATAAAATATTAATTGAAATAGTTACGTATGTAAGTATTATATCTTTTACAAAACTCTACATCAACTAAATTATTCCTGCTTTTCCATTGGTCAAGGGTCTGTCGCGTCGTATTTAATACGCTAAAATGGTTCTGAACTTAAACTTTTCACTCACGAGTACCAATTACACTTATCTTTTAATTGGTTTTTGCATCAGGCAATAAACTGGAGTACCTCTTATTACCCCGCCAACTTGCAAAACATAAAATTTAAAGGCAATGACATTTTTCGACTGGTAACCTAATTGACAGAACTTCAAAGAACCTCTGATTAACTGTTTTTAAACTAAAAGCAAATGAATTAATAAAGTAGCAATAAAATTCAAAACGCGTTGAGTTTCACAAATAAATCGAAATAAATTGTCGCTTGAGGCGCAAGATCGTTTTGGTACAGTCAGGAGGAAAATTAGTCATTTAATTTCCGATGCATTTAAGTTTGTGCAGTTCGTATTTATTTCGTGATCTACCCCTAGTCTCTACGTTAGATCATACTGACAAGCTGAAGTAAAGAAATATTCTGTTTCTATTTAAGTTTGTGAATTTGTTGCAAATTTTAGTTTAAGAGTACTAATAATAACTATTATTAATTGTCTTCCCCGGGCGGATTTGTAAAAGAACTAACATTTTATATAGACACAAATCGTCTGTCATTGAATAAACTGGGGCATAAATCAAGTAATTAAGTGTTTTTATTTTATTTGGAATGGTTTTATAGCACTTATCATGACGTATAATGTACACAACAATTATTTTTTATACTTGCAAAGAACCATGTATCTGAACGAACGCGTTAAATCAGGCTGTCGTATTTCTCTGTATAAACAAATTAAGGGCACCTCATTAAATATTTTACTTTATTTATCTTTAAAAAATAACTGGATTTGCATTCGTATGATATTTTCGCAATACCTCGTAATGAGTGGCCAATGTATTTTTTGCACACCGGCCTATCTGTCTGTCTGACATCGTATAGTATTTGTGTTAATCTTTACTACTAATTAAGACCGAACCAGTTCTGTGTTTACACGTAATGACGTTGATTATGTCAGGATTATCAATAAAATAGCAGTTCACAGTTGTAATAGACATTATAAAACTAATTAATGATTTGAATTGAATGTTTTTTGTTTCCTGCTTTTATTTACATATTCATATGAGATTGAATGGCTGAATAGAATAATTTATGCACAGACTAGCTACTGTTTGCGACTTTTCCTGCACAGATTTCGATCTGACTCAAAAATTCTTTCGTTTCAGGTAAACGACGTCCACTGCTGGGCAAAGGCCTCCCCCAAGTATTTCAATTACGACCGTGAGGCCCGAAACTGCCCGCATCCCGATACTTATCGCTTACAAAAAGTCTTTGTCGCACGGTAATTACAATCGAAAGATTCCAGCTAATGTAAAGTACTCTTTTATAATCTATCAAGCCTAAATAAGAATTTCCACTTCTCACAAGTTACACAAACTTGACCTTCATTGGTTGGATTTTTGTGGCGGTCAAGCTGTAGATCCTGGC
This sequence comes from Ostrinia nubilalis, assembly GCF_963855985.1. Lineage (NCBI taxonomy): Eukaryota > Metazoa > Arthropoda > Insecta > Lepidoptera > Crambidae > Ostrinia > Ostrinia nubilalis. Next base: position 12,314,454 of record NC_087101.1, on the reverse strand, counting down.
TACACAGGAGTTGCAGTGGTGGGAACGAGAGGTGGGAATAGTCCCGTATAAGTTACACATTTTAAGAAACTATGAACTTTCCACCATATGTAGCTAATCAATGCAGATTTCACAAGATAAATAAATCTTTAATTGAAATAAAAGTAACTTGGATTTGTATATTTGTTAACTTTTATTTATTAACCCATTAGGATCGTGTAAAAAGTCTATTACCTTTTAAAGCTAATTCAATTTGAAGATGCGGAACGAGTATTCGAAATCAGATAAAGTAACTCGCTTCTCGTTCGCTATAACACTTATTTGGCACGTGGAAACTGCCTTTTTTGGATTGGGCTAGTATATTTAAGTATATCTATGGGTACATCACTAACAGCCACCTGAGGTTAAGGGGTCTACACTGTAAATGATTTCGATCTATTTGTGACTCTCTACCACATGAAGGGGACATGCAATTTTTTTTCTTTTTTGTAGTTATCGTTAACCAGAGATCGGGTGAATGACTCCTCCAAATGTTTCCAGTTATTAGCTAGAATCTTGGTAAAAAAAAACCAATCTAACGTAAGGTCTATTTCTGCTACTATACATACAAATATGGGCAATGGTCAATGGTTAATGGTTATGTTATGAAAAAACTTCTTTCTTCTCTTGCTTTTCCCAGCAACTGCGACCAAATTATTATGGTCAACTATACTATAGTGCTTGGCCACACAGGAGTTGCAATAGCAGGAATAAAAAGTAAATAGTCCAATTTCTTAATCAAAATAATTCGAAGAGAGAGACAGGTACAGCCGACATTGGTTTTCGCAGTAGACCTCACACATAGGACGACTGGTTTTAAAGTAAAAAAAAACTATAATAAATCGCTTGTCAATTATGGGTGCTAGATCTGATAGTTATGCTAAAACTAGCTTCTGAACATGTTAATGTCGTTGCTTCTAAGAATTTAAAACAGCATTCATAAACGTACTGTTCACATTCACATTTAGTTTAATATACTTGATTGGTAATAATGAATGTAAAGACTAATAACGAAGTGATATGTTTAAAGTACACAGGTAGAGTTAATATAAAAAATGAAAGACACGTTTGGCATGAAGTACAAAATGGCGTAAAAATAGCTTAATTGCCATAATTATATTTGCTATGGTACGAGATTTTTTGAGATACACCAATTGAATTTATTCTAATGTCATCATGTCATTGATGATACAAATACCTATATTATCACTAACTTCAAAAGACAAACTCTTGCAGACAAGGTTTAAACACCTAGTATGGCAAGTACTCTAAAATTAAAAATCACCATTATTCAAACATTAAAAACAATAAAAAACCGCAATTGCTCAGTTCGACTTTTTACTGTCTTGTTAATCTGTTCGCCTCATTACATACAATAATGTAATCGGGGAAAGTCGCCATTTAAAGTTCAATTTAATCGTAAAATTATATGACAATTGCAATGACATTTAAGTATGCGATTCTTCGAATAAAAACGCCTTTTCGAGGCGGATTAAAAAGGGTTCCGCGTCAAAGCCGACCAATTATGTTTTATTGCCCATTGACGTGCTCGTTATACATTTTAAGGTTTTTGCACGAAGGGTACTAAATAGTCTTTATCGAGAGTTTAGATTTTTAAGACGCATAGTAAAATATTACACATAGCCCGACGGACTAGCAAGCTGAAGTGGCAATGGGCAGGGCAAATAGTACGCAGAACTGACGGCCGATGGAGCAGCAAGGTTCTGGAGTGGAGGCCGCGTACCGGAAAACGCGACGTGAGACGTCATATCATAAAGGTAGCAGGAAGGCGCTGGACGCAGGCCGCTACCAACCGGGCAACATGGAAAGCATTGGGCCTCCCCCTATGTTCAGCAGTGGACGTCCTATGGCTAAGATGATGATGATGATGGTGAGTAAAATATAGTTTCTATTGTCAGGTTTTGAGACACTTAAGTGGTTAACAGAATATAGTTAAGTAGTTCATTAATTTGTAGAGACAATCTAGATTTTATCAATACAAAACTTGTTATGCACAACTGTCATTTACATTTTTAATTATACAAAGATGAGTAACCATGACTAATACGGATCTGAAGTAGACGAGTCCGATTCACGCTTGACGTTATTTTTCAATCAAAGGGTATGCCAAAAATATAACAAAAAGAACGAGTCTCAAATTGTTTGAAAGCAAATCGCTACAATGAGGATCATTTCGATTTTTAGCTGTGAATGCAGATTTATAGGGCTAAGAAATCCTTAATACACAGTGCAAAAATTTTTGTTCTACGACAAAAATTGACGAAGTTATGGCCAAATTACTAAAAAAGTTCACTGACCGCCCGGCGCGGGGACGATGACGTCATTATATCCGATCCGAACGCTGCCGGCGTACTGCGTGGATAGAAAATATTTTTTTCTAGCCAAATTATTAGTTTTAGAGAAAAACTTGTAATGACATTTATTCATCAGAATAAAGTAAGCTATCGATAGGTAATTTTTAAAAATAGAAATTGTGAAAAATAACGCAAAAAATCCATACGCTCATACAATTCAATGGCACGCAGAGACGCGATTGGGGTCTCTGCGGTGGTATATTTGGCGATTTATTCAAATAAAGTGTTCATAAGTGTTGTTAGAGTCATATCTTCTTCCTAGTAAAATATAAAAATGTATAAGTATTAATTTATTTACTTCTAACAATAAGGTATAGCTGAGGCAGATACACTCTGCCTAGGCTAAAAGACATTGCTATGAAAATCATTTCGATGTACACGCAATACCTACCTGTTATTTAGTTTTTCTGAATTAAACCTACGCACCTACCTATCTATTCGCCGTTCCCATGGGCGGGCCAGCTGCTGCAGGAAAGGACAGCCGCTCCGTGCTGGAAATCTATTTGATCTTAGCCTAGAAGCTGGGTATGACTACCAGAAGTTGGGTATGATTTACCCCCCCCCCCGGCCCGAAACTGGGTAAGACTTGACCCCTCCCCCTCCCCCCAGGCCAGAAGCTAGGTAAGGCTTGCCCCTACCCCCAGGCCATAAGCATAAGTTGGATATGACTCCCCTTCGGCCAGAAGCTGGGTATGACACCCCCCCAATGCCAGAAATGACAGAAACTGGGTATGACTTGACCCCCCCCCCTCCCCCAGGCCATAAGCTGGGTAAGGCTAGCCCCTCCCCCCAGCCCATAGAAACTGGTTACGACTTGACCCCTCCCCCCCCAAGCCAGAAGCTGGGTAAGGCTAGCTCCTTCCCCCAGTCCATAAGCATAAGCTAGGTATGACTCCCCCTCGGCCGGAAGCTGGGTATTACTTACCCCTCCCCCCAGGCCAGAAACTGGGTATGACTTGCCTCTCCCCCCTCCCACCAAGGTCAGAAGCTGGGTAAGGCTTGCCCCTCCCCCCAGGCTATGAGCTGGGTATGACTTATCCCCCCCCCCAGGCCAGATACTGGATATTAGCATCATATTATGTATTATTATGTTCAATACAAACAATCATTAAGTTACACTCACCCCAACCGCGTCTCCGCATTGCATCGAATCCTATGAAAATGTGGTTTTTGGACATAGCAATACTTATTTTTCACAATTTTTATTTTTAAAAATTACTGGTCGATAGGTTACTTTATTTTGAAGAATAAATGTTATTAAAAGTTTTTTTCTAAAACTGATAGTTTAGCCGGAAAAAAATATTTTCCATCCCAATAGTATGCCGGCTGCGCTCGATTCGGATATAGTGACGTCACGCGGCCTTGCGTACGTTGACTTTTAGCGGCAAAAACGGCCTATGTTTATTACTTAATATCTTCGTAAGTAATGGTCCGATTTGGATAATTCAAAAAGATATATCTTTCTTATGTCTTAAAGATTAACGTAGATACTAGTTTTATTGAATTTTCTACAACAGTACTGATCCTCATTTGTACGGAATGGTAATGTTGCAAGAAAATATTGACAGTGTAATAAATATTTGAAGTACTTTTTAAACTGGAATTTCAGTTATTTGTTTAAAGAAGTAGAGACTGAGAAACAATAAATTGAGTAAGGAATTTAAGCCATTTACTAAAATAGCAAGATAAAATATGTATGTATGTATATCCGAATCAAACTTATGTATAAGGTAGCTTATGTAACATACGAACATAGATAGATCTCTTTTCTCAACTCTCAACAATTCCTCAGTATAAAGTCTACACGCATATTTAAATTAATAAAACCAACATTAAACAAATTAAAACAAACACGCTCGTTGAAACAGGTTTGCGCGGAAGTTATAATGGATGTTGGTAAACAAAATTATCAGAAACACAATATTAATTGCGCGCGCGCTATCTTGCGGTGATTGATCACGCTGATCAAATTCCAGTGAATCAAGGTCACTGGTGAAATTTGTAGTCTACATCAACCTACTACAATGTATGGAATATCATATTTGGAACCTTTATCCAAAGATATAAAAGCTAAAAATGATAGGGGAAAATTGTATTTTTTCTAGTACGTTTATTTGTTCCTGACCTTACCATTTTTACGTCGGGAAATGAATGAAAATGCATACGTACTAATCCGCGAAGAACACCTTCCATCTACATATACAAGAATTGAGAGAATTACTTAATATAAAAGATTCAAACAACAAAAAAAAATAAATGGTACTACTACTCGTAGTAGCTAACGCGTTGATGTCGTTTGGGAGACCAACGACGAAGACTTGTATTTTCGCAAATAGGCTAGTCTCCTAAAAAAAATTTTTTAGTCCGTCAATTTTAATATAAAAAAATATTGGACACCTATCTTTTTAATTTTCTATCAAACAAATAATTACAAAGTTATAGTGCGTTGAAGTTCCGCGCGACGCACTATGTGACGAAAGGCCGATCTAGATGGACAATATTATTTGACAATATTAATTAGCTTTAAAGGCGGTATCTATTGATGATTTGACTATATATAGCAAAAACAGTCATAATTGCATTCAGTTTTGGTACATTTAACGCTATAATACATAAACCAGTATACGTTGATACACGGTTATAAAGAATTACTACCTGATAGGAGGTCAGCTTAAAATGGACATGTTTCTAAGAAGAAAAACAAAGCTGAATTCTTTTTGGCAATTGAAAATAAATAAAAAGGATGAGTGAATAAAAATATAGAATGCCATGCCAGCCACTTTCCAGCCAATTTTTACAACAAATTCGGGAAATGTTCATTTCAATATTTCATAACTCCTCCGTTACCTCGTAAGTTTCGTATTTTATCGAAATATTCATTCCGCTTATTTTTTTCATTTTTGGGATATTTTATCCATTGTTCGTAGAACTCCCTTCGGGATATAAATATTACGTATTCCGAAAAAAAAAAGAACGTAAAAAAAATTTTGGCATCAGCTTTACTAAAAAAATTGACAAGGTTCCGCACCAGTCCGCACTTTCTAATTTACTTTGATCAATAGAATATGAATGAGACTACAACATATATAAGTTGCAGCCATGGTACAACAAAGTACATGTAGTTTCTGGTCCAACAAACACAAAGTTCGCATTAAAAATGTAATATCCATCACATTCGACAGCTATGTTTTCGGCAACTGTAAAGTTATTTGCAATGTGAATGAATAAAAATGGTAGTTCTTACCATCAACCTCACGATCCATCACTAACTTTAGCACAATTAATTTTATAAACACTTTAAAATAGCGACAGACCAAATGCAGAAAAGTGAATGATTTCTTCATGAATTCCACCCGTAATGACACTTCAAAAATATTTATTAATTTATTGGAGGGTACTTGCACAAAATTATCACCATAATTGTGACCTCCAGATTGTCGGCTATCGATCTTGCTAGTATTATTGGAGATTTGAGTTAACCCTTTTTGTCCATCTAGATCGGCCTTTCGTCACATAGTGCGACGTCACAAAGTGCTGCACTTTTACGCACTCACTGACGTCATGGGCCTTTTCTTTAGAACTTTGGCACGCTTCATCTCTTTACATTTTCATTACTTTTAAAAAGTGAAAAATATATAAAATATAATTAAAACTTTTGCTTTTTTACCCAGGAAACATCCTTATTTTAGTTTTTATTTGAACTCAAGCATTGATTATGTAACTAGCTTTAGCCTGCGAAGTCACAGTAAAATAAAATCCTTTTTGTTTCAGCTCTAAATTCACGCACCTACACTTGGCAACTCACAGTAACCTTTTGTAACTTTTGCATAATGTAACTTTTGGTTCATAATGTAACTTTGGTTTTGGTTCAACTTTTAACCCCATAATAATTTCATATGATTCATAATAATTTGTTGAAATATGGTAGTTCAGCGATTTAGATGCGTTAAAAAGCACACAGACAATTTCATAGTTACTTTTGCTTTTACATTGTAAGTAGGTATAACAAAAAACTTACCAGTTAACATGTTACATTAAATCCACAACTAAATAAACCTTTATTTCGCTCAATCACTACATTTACTTTTAAGAACAAATACTTCACATTCCCCAACTTATCCATATACGGTCATACCCAACTAAACGTCAATTTGTATTATTAAAAAAACCTTTAACTGCACAACGTAGCATTCCAACCAATTAATTTTCCCTTATGTTAACATTAATCATTGTTGTACAGATATAGCACATCAAGCTTGACACTGTGGTTTCTTATGTAGTTGTGATAAGGGCTATTTTCCAACTAAACAGCTTGATGTGCTACAAAATCTTTTTTTGCCACAACCATGCGCCGGCGGCGAAGATATTTGTAAATTGACAGCCGAATGTATGGATCCAGTTAAACAAATAATTCATTAGAGTAACCACGCCCAGTCCAATAAAACAGATAAGTGTCAGTTATATTGATTTCCATAAAATGAACGATATACAACTAAACATTTGAATAGCAGGTTCTCACCTACTTACATGTGTCAAGTTTTTTTGTATAGGAAAAAACACAAAAAGCTTTTGTAATTACTAAAGGAGCAAGTGTCCAATGGACCGGCATATCTGAGTGGAGTAGTACAACTTTCTTACATCTGAACCTCGGTAATAAAAAACTTATAAAACTCATTTATTTGCAAATAGGCTTTTAAAAAGCACTTTTACACGTCCTAGTATTAACCCTACCACTGCTTCGGGACAATAAATGGACCAGTGCTGAGAAGAAGCAGCGCAAGAAACTCAGTCACTATTGTCAGCCTCCTTTTCAAGGGTTTACAGTCTTTAAAATATACAAAAGTCATAAGTATTGATGCGAGCTAGGTAGTTAAACATTCCAAACATTTTTATCTTTTTTATAATCTTCAACTTTATAGTAGTATAGCCCTTTTCCATTAAGGTGTAATATAAACTTAGCCACAGTAGTATTCTTCTCTATTTTTTTTTTTTTTTTTTTTTTTTTTTTTTCTTTGTACCTCTGACGTTTGCTTATCAGAGCCTTTTGTATTATGTTTGGTTCATTTGTTTACTGTGTTGTTTAGGGTTTTAAAGTTAGTTGTGTGAGTTTTTGCGTTTCTTAATTTTCTTTTTAATTTATGTTTTCTTTTGTAAAGATTCTCCAATGTGCTGTTTTAATTTAGATGTTTTGAATTTTCGAAATAATACTGTTTTCTTGTTTCTAAATTTTGTGTTTGCTATTTATTTTTCTGCTATTTTATATATGTTCCTTGTTACCTGTTTTATTATGTTCAATGTGTATTTTTAATTTGCTAAAATGTTTTATTTCCAAATTTGTTTGCTATCGGATTTTGTGCTAAAATGTTGATTTTCTATATTATCATAATATTGAGTCAACATTTTCTCATTTTCTTTGCTATCCAATTTTGTCATTAAAACGGTTCAGTTTGATCATCAAATTGACTCCGGTTTGTGCTATGACTTGAGGTGGTAATTTTGAATTTTGAATAATACTATGTGGGGTAGGGTGTCCCATAATTTTCAAAGTTTTAAATTTGTAACGCATAGGTCTTAGTTTTGTTTGTTTGCCTCTAAAACACTCGGAAATAAATTTTTACTTTATTTGGAGTGCGATAACCCGTGCCGACTTGCTTCGAAACATGTTGCACGGCAGTAGCGTCGCGTATTCATTTGTTCTCAATTAATCATCACGACCAACTTACCAGCTCTGATGAAAGCCTTAAGGAACTCTTGACATCCACTTTCCAAAAGGTATATGAGAGTGTTGACAAATTGATTTCCAAAGCAGCCTTGAGCAAGTTTAGTCAACATCTTTGTTACTTCATGTCAGAAGAAATTGCCGTTTTATCACTCTTTGATGATGAAGGTAATGAACAAACACCGTCAATACTGTAGTAAAAGTACAAAGAGAGAGTATGTATGATTCTGGGAAGATATACATTCCATCTGAAGAAGGTATGTTATTTCTATGGTAAATAGGACTAGTACTAATTTTTTTATCATGTTTTTAATGAATTGATAATAATACTGCCTTATTTATTGTTGCTGGAAACCCATTGAGTGATTTAGTGTCTGTCAAGACTATACATTTATTTTTCCCATTGAAAATTGATAAGAATTTTCCCCTGAGACCCATTTCTAAATGAGATGAAGATGTTGCCTATTTTAAAGCAAAAAAAGTGCTTTCTTTAAGGGTAGTTAATGATACAGCTGAGAGAGCTATAAAGCTTATGCAAGATTTTCATTGTTTGATCACTGCAAAGGAAGAGAAAAAGCTATTTTTGCTACGCACAGTATAGCAAAAATCAGGCCAATATTCAGGAGCATGGAAATCTGTAGCCAGAATGTAAAAAAGGGACCCAAGGGGGAAAATATATTGTCTGATATCTTCTTTATACAGTGTGAGTCACGTTAAAGTGTACATATGAAAATAGATGAAACTAGACCTATTTTTATCGACAAAAAAGAGGTCAAAAAATTTTTGAGATTTTTTTTTTAATTTTTTATAGAATTTTTTTTCTTCCAATTACTTATTGTAAAGAAAACGTAATAACTTTTAAACTAAGCGGTATATCCTGATAAAATAAAAACAGTAATAATGCTAAATAACAGGCAATACTAAAAAAATACATAAAATACACAAAAAATGCCAAAAAATAATAAAAAATGATACTTTTTGAAAAAAATCTGCTTTTAAATTCGTGTTTTTTTGGTTATTTGATAAATTTCTCCAAAAAATGCCCCTATAACTGGTGGTTTTTATTACTTTGTATTATTTTTTATCGGATTATCTTTGTAAAACCAAAAATTGCATGTCTCTATCCCTATCACAACATTTGCTATGATCGTTTGAACAAAGGCCTGCCACAACATTATTCTCCGCTACAGGTAGAGACAAATTTTAATTTTAACTAAAATGCTTATTTTACTTCGAAATCTTTTGTTTTTATTTGAAATCTAACTTGTCTATCAAAATAACAAATCTAGAGCCATTTTCAGTTTCGTTGTTAACGAAGCGTTGAATGGCGCGCCCGGAGAGGCTTAGTTCAAACGATCATTGCAAACGTTGTGATAGGGATAGAGACATGCGATTTTTGGTTTTACGAAGGTAATACGATAGAGAATAATACAAAGTAATAAAAACCACCAGTTATAGGGGCATTTTTTGGAGAAATTTATTAAATAACCAAAAAAACACGAATTTAAAAGCAGATTTTTTTCAAAAAGTATCATTTTTTATTATTTGTTGGCCTTTTTTGTGTATTTTATGTATTTTTTTAGTATCGCCTGTTATTTAGCATTATTACTGTTTTTATTTTATTAGGATATACCGCTTAGTTTAAAAGTAATTACGTTTTCTTTACAATAAGTAATTGGAAGAAAAAAAATTCTATAAAAAATTAAAAAAAAATCTCAAAAAATTTTTGACCTCTTTTTTGTCGACAAAAATAGATCTAGTTTCATCTATTTTCATATGTACACTTTAACGTGACTCACACTGTATAAATATTTTATAAAATTTAAATATTTTAATTGATTAAGCTACATAACCAAAGGGATAAAGTAGTATTCTTCTCTATTGGGTCACACTCTCTCTTGCCATGGATTCCGAAAAAGCCTAAAGGAAATAATGAGAACATCAGTGTGCTTACCATGAGGTAGGTGAGCTCGCTAGCGAATACGTCAAAAAATTCTATGAAGATTTTATTTCTTGAAAGTAGCCGTTAGGGGCGCTGCACAATATGTCATACATTTAAATGTCATTTTTTTACGCAGTCGCTAGCGAGCACACCTAACGTAAACTCATGGTAAGCACACAGGCCAACTCCTCTAACCAGTAAAGGCTGATTCCTCCATTTGCCTCTAGCACCTAAATAAGGCCGAGTCCGCACTACAGCTAAACGGCTGGGGTTTTTAACCACGTGATTTTATAACCAAGTAAAACTAATGCAAGCGTCCACACTCTGGCTTTTTCCCGCGGTTTACCGCTTGCGTGAAAAAACCGTAGTGCGGACTCAGCCTAAAATAGGGTCGTCCTTCTCCAGTGGACACTACGTGACCGAAGATCATGATTATGATGATGATGACGTATCTCAAAGGCATACAGTGAGATTACTGTATTTACATGTATTATGGCTTCACTTTTCCAATTAACCACAGTAAATCAATCGAAATCGACGTCTAATGGCACCAGGCCAATAAAATCCTTATACCTAATCACATATGTAAATGTGAGCGTGACTCAAAATTTATCTATTACACTTTTAAAAAATCGCAAATAAATTAAGATTTAATGACACTTTCCGTGATATTACGGGTTGATTAATTACCTACATAAGATAGTGTACTGTCACTTATGTAAGGAACTACTATTAAATAAGTAATTGCTACGAGCAAACTTTTGGCGAATAATAATAATTTAGTTTTTCACTTCCATACGTTTCCAAACGTTTCATTAAAACAGACGTGAAAAATCGTATTTATGCTTTAACGAAATAACTGAAGACTGTACTCTACAAAATCATGCACTTATACATACGAGTACAAAATGTGAAATAGTACCTTCATTCCCTTAAACAATCCCAATCCGTTTGTCTTTTAATCTCAAGTGTTGATGAGGTGAAACCTCGTAGGTTATATTGTCATAAAAGCCAACAATAGGATTCCCTTTCAATAGCGATGTAAGTACTTCAAACAAAAACTAATCGGTAAAGTAGTGCCAAGTTCTTATAATTATGTTACTAGCTTTCCGCCCGCGGCTTCGCGCGTGTGGACTACATTATCTACTACATATTTTACGGAACCCTATTTTTTCCAAAATAAAATTTAGCCTATGTTACTCGTGGATAATTTCGAATGGTGAAAGAATTTTTAAAAACGGTCCAGTAGTTTTTGAGCCTATTCATTACAACCAAACAAACAAAGTTTCCCTCTTTATAATATTAGTTACAACAACCAAACAAACAAAGTTTTCCTCTTTACAATATTAGTGAAGTAGATGATGGAAGTAATCAAATTCTTTCAAATTCGTCACTTACCTTACATAAGTTAACATTACCTTCATATATTAATTTAAATTTTTTTGCGTCTAAACACGGGAATTTTCTCCCACACCACATTTTAAAACTTGCAGACAAATCCAGATTCTAAAGTATGGTCATAACATACAATTGTTTCGTCTTGGCCTATTATATCAATAGACGTTTCATAGAAAAACTTGTATCACCTATTTTTAGTGACCGATACCAAACATGGCCCAGCTCTGCCGTGCGCCGCATAATTATGTCGACAAAGCATACCTACCGATCCGATTGCGAGTTCATCTCGATTGTCCTCACGGCGCGTCTCGATTTTTATTACTCGATTGTTCAAACTGCCATCTCCTGTGGTCCGGGAATACTAATTTGAAAGAGTATTTTCGTGGAATTTTGTCTGTCACAGAAAAACATTATCGCGCGCGTCCCTATTTCAAAAACTGGGATAAAAACTATCCTATGTCCCGAGACTCAAACTATCTCTACTTTCGCATTACGATTACGATTAAGTTACAGCTAGGTTCGGGGTACGCGTTAAAGATTCAACATTAACTAGGCAGTTTCCCTTTTCTACTCCCGTACATCAATGCTTAGTTGCATTTTCTCGTCACCTAGACCTGAAATGCACAGTCTAGCATGTTGCAATGGTTATTTATTAATTTATAATATCAGAAAATCCCTTTGATTAATTTTGTTGCATGCTCAAAGACAACTTAAAAGGAAACTACCAATCATAAGTGTATAATTTGATCTAGAGCAGAAACATGCTCTACACGTTGAAATATTAGCTGCTGTCGGTACAAGTAGTACGTCCATAACCAGGCTGTATGGGAAAAAATACGGTCTGCACACAACGTGTACATAGCCTGTGCGAGGCAGCCAGGCCAGCTCATTTTTAATCTGTTGTCTAAAATCTCTAGGTACAAAAATAAAACAAGGATGTACGAGTATAATAATATGACCCCAACATTTGTATGCATTATTTTTAAAGGTAAAATTTTGTAGAAACGCTTAACATGCACTACTTTCGTGCATGTTAAGCGTTTCCACAACAGTTTCGTTCCACACAATTTCTGAAAAATTTAGGTAGCTCGTCGGTTTTCATAATATTTAGTTACACTAAACCACCATATAAACATAGTTATGTAGAGTTTAAGGTTATTTGGCTGTTTTAACTTTGCCTGACTAGAAATTAAAAAATTCTGAGTGTTATTTTGGTTGATACAAAAAATGTATGGAGTTTGACAGATTTTTGACGTTTGTCACAGTTAAAGTAAGATGGTGCAACCCAGTCTAAATCATCGCTTTGGCTTTTGAAATTAAACTACGAACAAAAATAAGGAGTTTTGAGTTAGTAACTTGAGCTAGAGCTAAAGCTAGCGGTTCTATTTACGCTATGACATCGTACGGTTCGTGTAGAATACATTCCTGTCGAAAACCTTAAAGGCATGTCTCATAGAATTCAGATGATATCGCCGATAGCTACTAAGGGCTCGCTCGAGCATTCGAGTGCGAATGCACTGAAAAGGGAATTGTTTGGAATGCTACTGGCAACCCTGACAGACGTTTGTTTGCTAAATGAGGATAATAATAATGTTCCCATAATAATACATAGGGTTAAAGTACATGAAGCCCGATCGCGTGGCAGTGGCAGGTCACCTATGCGTTGGACAAGTGAAATCGGCAGTGGGAGACGGCGTATGTGACTGCACCAGACAGTCTGCCAACAGAGAGATGGCGGGAGATCGTGCGGAGAGCTGTATCATCCTCTACAACCGATGTGAACAACGCCTCAACGTGACCACGACTGCTCTGCCAAGAGCGAAATTAATAAGAAGAGACATGAGGCCCTTTAGCAAGGTGGAGTGACCACTTGCAAAATATCTCTAGCAGAAGCTGGAGCGAAAAGCCAAAGACAGGGAAAAATGGGGAGTGTTGAAGGTCTATGTCTAGCAGGGCTGTGGTGTATTACCACCTTATACAGGTTGTCCCAAAAATAGCTTTCTAAAAATGGGTCGATCCAACTATTGCAATATCGTTTTTATAATTATCTTGTTTCAAGACCATTTAAAAAAAATTAAGGGGAACATATTCTCATGATTCTCATAGTGACCAGTTTGTCACTGAATTATTTGCAGTAGGGACCAATTCTAATACTAACTTTAATTTGAAGGGTAGCATTTGCCAGTCGGCCTGGATTTATGTCTACACCGTGACAGGTAATTGATCGCTGTGCAGGAGTTTGTGCGCATGATAGGCGCGGGAGCTCAAAGCGTTTTTTGTTTTGCCCACTTAGCGATATCATATCAGGCAAGGCCTATGGCTTATTGATTTATCAATGGTTTAGTTACTTATGAATATAGTTATTTATTTATCTCCTAAAGTTTCAATCACCAGATAACTTTTTCTGCATACCAATTATTTAGTTTGGCATAATGTATGGGAAATATGTCGATATGACTATTTTTCGATTAAATATAAGTTATTAAGAAATCTTATAAGTATTTTTTAGGAAAAAACCTTGCAAGTTTTTATAGTAACTAAATAATAAATTAACAAAACTAACACGCAGGTGCTATCTAAAATTAATAAATCATTCAGTCAGTTCACTTAAAAAACAGAATGTATACAAGTGACGTCAAACACGGTTATTGCAAATTATATGGAGAAATAACGTTTTGATAGCTCATCCCTACTAATATTAAATATAAAATTACTGTCAGTCTGTGTCGCTTTCACGCCTAAACCACTGAACCGATTTTGTTTAAAGGCATAGAGATAGTTTGAGTCCCGGGAAAGGACATAAGATAGTTTTTATCCCGGTTTTTGACAAACACAATTTCACGCGGGTGAAGCCGCGCGCGGTAAGCTAGTATTTTCTAGCGAACAGACAGTACAAGCGCTTCAATTTCCAAATAATGTTGCAATAAATCAACGTCATGTCATACGACAACTTTTCGACATTGGCTCGAAGAGATTTCCCAGTTCAGGCCAATTAAATGGTAATCCAAACCTATTACATAGCGTAATTAAAATTCAAAAGCTTAACCTCAATCAGTTCTAATTTATATCTTAATTTCATTAAAATAAGGATCGAATTAAAAGAGCTTGAAACGTATAAATATTCATAAAACATGAGCTATTCAAGCAATTTGTCCAAACCCTTTTCCAGGTAAGATTGATAGCAAACTCATAGAAGCACTTTTCCATTATCTAGCTGCCATATTAGAGAGTGATTGCTTTATCTTGTCTAGATCAAAAATATGCTATAATGATAAATATTTAGCCAGTCTGAGCCTGGACTTTTAAGGTTGTAAATATGTCCGCGGAATTCAACGCTGGTCTACCATTTTGTTTTGCCTCAATTTTCCAGGGGAATGTTGGCCGTTTTAATTTATTTAGGTTTATTACCAAATCAAATAAGCGCACGCGCTAGTTATTGGGACGTATACTAGGATACTCATAGCTTTGAAGATCAGTTCTGGTATGATAGAGTCAAAATCTACAATCTTCAAGCTTATGACCATACCCTTGTAAAAGAGGTTGACAAAAGTGACTGTGTTTCTTACGCTGCTTCTTCTCAGCACTGGGCCATTAATGTCCCGAAGCAGTGGTAGGGTTAATACTGGGCCTAATTGCATAAATAAAAAATAAGTTTTAGTTTTTTTTAGTTGTATGTTAGGAAGATGCTATTCGGGATGATGTTGATGATTGTTTTATTATATTCCAGGTACCTATGTGTTTACAGTAACCATGGTACAGTAGCATTGCTTACACAGTTTACTTTTGAAGTGGTGAGTAATTGGAAAAAAATATTTTTGTTATTTTTATTTCATAACTCGACAAAGCATTGCACGTACATATACCGTAAAGAGCATCAGTTTCAATTGTAAAAACACTAATTGACAACTCGCATTCAGTTCCGAGTATCGATTTAAGGCCGGGTAGCAGAGAAAATGGCGAAAATGAGGTTTTCATTTTTCATTTTTGAGGTACTAAACAGTAAAATTAAAGGCTAAAATTTTTATTGGGCATAGTTGAGGATATTTTCTAGGGCTATTAACGGATGGAAACACGATTTGATGAAGTTGACTCGATAGAATAAATTCCCAAAGTTACCTCTATTCGTTTTCTATTTATGGTTTTATTTTTAAAATAAGCGATTTGAGATTCTAAATCTTTTACTAAACTAAAGTTCAGAAATAACTTGAGGGCTTTTAACGGATGAAATTTTTATATTGCGTCTTATTTAGTTACTATGTTAAAAATGTGGAAAAAATCGTCCATGACGGCTTGGACAATCTCAATCAGTCGCGCGGTGGCGCTTACGGAGGATGGACGCGTGTCAGTTTTTTGGCCGTGACAGTTCGCGATTTGTCAATATTTTTGACAATGATGACTTTGATGAGTCACAGTATAATAATATCAGTGTTACTGGAGAAAGCTTAAATTTTTGATAATTAAAAATTATCTATTTTGTCTACCTATTGAAATTTAAATCGTTCGCATCCTTTTAAACGAAGACTCTACTCATGATACATAGTACATTCCTCAAATATGAGACAAAACCAATGAGTAAAAATTACATTTTAATAGTACCTACATACAATCGTCTTACACTCTTTAGAAGAGCACACTGACACAAATAAATAATAAAAAATACTGTCTAAGGTCTGTAGCTAAAGGTCTAAGCTGTAAGATAGAAGAATCTTCTAGCCAAAAAGATGGCAGATGCAGCAGATGTCAACGGATTTAAAACTGGAGTTCATATGACTCCTTGTAGACTTGAGTCTCTAGAGCGTCCCTTCCTCCACCATGCGTAAGAATTTTCACAAAAATACTGTCTAAGGTCTGTAGCTAAAGGTCTAAGCTGCAAGATAGAAGAATCTTCTAGCCAAAAAGATGGCAGATGCAGCAGATGTCAACGGATTTAAAACTGGAGTTCATGTGACTCCTTGTAGACTTGAGTGTCTAGAGCGTCCCTTCCTCCACCATGCGTAAGAATTTTCACAAAAATACTGTCTAAGGTCTGTAGCTAAAGGTCTACGCTGCAAGATGGAAGAATCTTCTAACCAAAAAGATGGCAGATGCAGCAGATGTCAACGGATTTAAAACTGGAGTTCATATGAGTCCTTGTAGACTTGAGTCTCTAGAGCGTCCCTTCCTCCACCATGCGTGAGAATGTTTCAAAAATACTGTCTAAGGTCTGTAGCTAAAGGTCTAAGCTGCAAGACAGAAGAATCTTCTAGCCAAAAAGATGGCAGATGCAGCAGATGTCAACGGATTTAAAACTTGGAGTTCATATGACTCCTTCTAGACTTGAGTCTCTAGAGCGTCCCTTCCTCCACCATGCGTAAAAGTTTTCCAAAAATACTGTCTGAGGTCTGTAATAAAAGTCTAAACTGCAAGATAGAAGAATCTTTTAGCCAAAAACATGGCAGATGCAGCATATATCAACGGATTTAAGACTGGACTGGCACCACCTTGCAATGTCATCCTCTCATTGTTATCTGTAATGGAAATTATTTTTAAAATGTATTTAAAAAATAAAATGTTCGTTTTATTATTTCAATAATCTGACCTCTCAACTCAACTACACTACACAAACACCTTTGTTCGCAACTGTACTGACGAAACCTCGATATTATACCGTTCATTTAAGATGGCAAGCTTTTTGCTGCGGTAATGCACTCCAGGTAACCGTGTGTGATGCTTATTGCTCATAGTGATTTTCGATACAGAGCCCCGTACATACGTTATACATAAATTATGGAAAGAAAACACCCAGACCAATACAAACAAATATGTATGCAATTTTAGTATGATATTTTTATTTATTAATAAACAAAAAGACTGAACAAAATTGATGCATGTACTGATTAATGTAATTAACCACATGCAAAGCTTTGTGAATTGCAACAACTATAATTTATTATCCAAGCTCTAAATAATCGCTACTACGAGTAACTGATCATAAAATGTTTTTCCAATCGCTCAAGCTCCCGAGGATCTACCGATAGGTCGGGTGACGTAATCTTGAAATTCTTTTAGCCCGCGCGGAACTTCCGGAAGGTCGGGTGACGCCACGCCTCTTTGAACCGTGTTTACTTTGGCAGTTATTATTCTATATTTACTCGATTCTAAAATATATTCCCAAAAATTCTGAAAGTTGTTTTAATTTGTATCACTTGGATATGATTTGTATTAGAAAGTGCTGTGAGTGTGACGCTTGAACGAAAGGAAGTCAACCTAACCTAACCAACTGCGTATTTCTATACTGTGTAGCCGCGAGAGCTCTTTGGCGCGCTGTCTTCGGCGAAGTATTGCGCGCGCAGATTTTGACAGCGCGAAATACCTACTTTAGCAGAAATACCAAGCCTTAAGTATCTTGCTTGTGCTTCATTCACTTAAACAATACCGGGCTGGGACAGTAGTCTCGTATAGTCAAGTAACCTCCGTTATTCGGCTTTACTTCTATCAACCAGCCCTTCTATGCTGTAACAACGCAAAGGTCAACCTCTAGGTAAACACTTGAAACATGCCTTGAGAAGTACGGAAGCATTTTCATTCTTCTGTACAGAAAAATCGAATTGATATTTATTTACAAGCAACATCGGCTCATGCAAACTGCAACAATCACTTTAACTATCTACTTTCAGCCCACTAAATCCTCCTAAAATAAGAAAGGATGATGGGAGATCTTACCTACACTACCTACTCTTTAAAGTTATTTCTCAAAGATCTGCCAATCAGAACTTGCTGAATACACATCTATTATGTGGCAAGTATCTTGTTGATTCGCTTAATTGTTGGCACGGTATTTATTGATACTTTTATTATGTTTTTGCCGACAACATCGTGGGAGATCTAGGCATTGACGGAGGCAATAGATGGAATGCGCTCGCGCATACCTCGCACATCCTTGTGACGATCTATTTCATTGCATTTTAAGTCCATTTATTTATTTATTTATTTATTTTATTTGGTGCACAAAACAGGGATACAACCATAACATACAAAGCTTTTAAAGCAGGCTATACAGTAAAACTTGTTGCAGCTCCAATAAAAAGTGCACACAACATACAATGCTATTCGAGTTAACAATAATTATACATAATACATAAATTATAAAAATAATTATTTAATGTTAATTAATAATGGAAACAAGTTATTAATAAATATAATGAAATTTAAATCAATAATTCTCTAAGAAATAAAGATGCAATGAAATGTTAAATACAAATGTTGAAAATGCAAATGAAAATGCAAATGTTAAATACTATGCGAGTCTTATGAAATGTTTTAGATGTTTGTATGTTAATAGATACAATAGTTATTCGTTACTTGAATAAAACTCATACACACAGTTTTTGAAGGATTAATGATAACTAGCGGAAAAGTATTGACAGCAAATGAAACTACTGGATTATAAGTTCGTATAGTAAAGTGTCGTTTGAGTATTGTTTGTGTATGAAAAGGCTTGCCATATGGAGTGCATTTAGGAATGTTACTTCGCGTAGCGTTGCTGCTTCACATAAGCAAGCATCGCTTGTGAATACGGATGTGAATATCAAAACTATTTTATAAAGGAACAGTAGTAATTGCGTTTAAAAATTAAAAAATCGGAAGGAACTATCATAATCTACTTCTACTTGAAACTTAAAACTACGAAGACCATTCTGCTGACCAGTTTTCAACAAGTTTCTTTATTATAATTCAAAATCCTGCGTCATTCTTCGACATTGTTGTATTATTTAATCATAACGCAGCTGATTTAAAATCAAAAATGGTAATCTTACATCTGAAAGTGCTTTATTTCTGTGCAAATAAAGTCCTCAGTGCTCCTGCAAAGGCCACAGCGATTGCGGTTGCTTTATAATCGCCATATAAACCGACCGGTCGCCTTCAAGGGAACCGTCGTAACTTCATCAGATCTATATCGTGTGTGATGTAATATGCCAAAATACTTGCGTTTTCACTGTTAAAGTAACTGCTAACTAAGGCTGAATTGCACCATCTTATTTTGACTTTAACAAACGTCAACAAAACTTCATACAAAAAGCACCGGTTATTGTTAAAGTTAGGGTCAAAGTAAGTTGGTACAACTCAACCTAAAAGTTCTTAAATGATGAAAGATATCTTTTGTGGCTCTTTTCATATATGATTTTTTTCGGTTCCTGCTGTCACAGCACATCCATTATCATGACAATAAATTATTCCTAAACTAAATTTAATTAAACTCAATTTTAACCGACTTAAAAAAAGAGGTTCTGTGTTCGACTGTACGTATTTTTTCTATGTATTTTCACCGATTAGTGATAGTATTAAAGTGATACCTTAAGATCTTACTTAATTTTAAGGATGTTATTTATGTATCGAAAGCCACATTCATCGCGATTGTGTTCGAGTTGCCATGTAAATTAACCGGTCGCCTTCACTTCAAGGGAACCGCTATAACTTCATCTGATACGGCTATGGTGGTTTTATCTTTTGTGTTGTCATTCGCAAAACATACTTGCATTTTATGAACATGTCCCCACTGAAAGTATCATTGTCACTTGAATTATGCAGTTTTTGGTATTCTCAAAGTGAATGGTGGATATTTTTTTAATTCGTTTGTACAGTGAACAGCTCAACGGCAGATCTTTTTGTTTGTTGCGAAACAAAACTTAATATAACAATATAAGATTCTATGTAGCTTTATGCGCAGTCGGACTTGACTGCATTTTGCATGGTAGAACCAGTTTTGACATTTATTTGTTATTATTAAACTGTCTTAATAATAAACCACGTCACACGATGCATTACTTATGAGTAGAATTCACATAATTTTTAAATAAGCTAAATAATTTATTTTACATTCTTCTAACCCACACAGTGTCAGCCCAAAACTCCGCTACAAGAGTGGCGTTGTCAGTAGCATTCATTAAATCTTCCTGCGTGCAGTTGTTTGGGCACGCAGGGCACGACATCATGTGCTTCCGCGACTGGGGAACACAACCAAAACTTGCACTCCGAGTTTGAGCCATCCGAAAATCCCCTGAACTGATTGTCCAGGACAGGGCAGCGCAGGACCGTTCATTATGGAAAACCTTGAGGGAGGCCTTTGTCCAGCAGTGGACGTCATTTGGCTGAAACGAACGATTATCCATGCTACAGCCGACCTGCCTTAAAGATTTCCAGAGTTCTACTTTATTACTTTATTTTACATTGAAAACACAAAAGTATCTTGTCAGATCGATCACACACCTATCATTCCATCATCGTAACTGCAATCAACATAAAAATGTTTTAGTTATGTGTTTGAATTATTCATTGATGTAATTCCCACTTAATTCAATAAAAAATCTACATGCGTATTAACGGGTCTCAAAGATTCCATATGATCATGCTAATAACGTGCGTACATTTAGACCTGTATTGATAAACGCATCTTACTTGTACTATATCTTTGCACAGATGAGATGAATCTCAAATCGTTCCTTGAAGGAAAGAAAAGGAAAATCTTTTGTTTGTTACCAAAAGACAGTCATCTGCTAACATTAAGCGATGCTTTAATAAAAACGTGTTTTCCATATTAACATCCTAAACATTTCCACATTTTCATAACGAGTTTTATTTTGGAACAAAGTAATAATTTTTGTTGACATATGACATCATCAAAATTTTGTTGGTATTCTTTTTTCCACAATTGTGTTATTTGTAAGCTTTTAGCCTTATTAGCAATATTTATGATTTCAATCTTACAGAAAATGCTTTCATCGTACTTTTACCTTGTTATAGAAATGGACTACGTTTTGTCTCTCACAAAACACTCTGTGTTGAATGTGAACTGCATATACGTAGAAAAAATAACGAATGTAGATCACAGCTTGAGTTATCCTTTAAGATCATCCCCAAAAGCGTGATCGGCTTATCAATACGGGGTGTATAGACAAAAACTTGCAAAATGAACATGTCCGTACGTCAACCCTACCACTGCCTGTCGATTGTCCGACCCAGTGGAGCAAAAAGCTGTTAATGTCATTCTGGGCTGCGAACAAGACATGTTCTGATAGACCATAGACTAACTGGATTTGAATTGGTGCATTAGTTTTGCATTTGGGGAAAGTCATGACCTAACGGTACTTCAAGCTAAAGATGATGAAAATCATCATCATCATCATCATCAGGTCATAGTCTCCACTGCAGGAGAACGGCCTTCTCAAAACCAGAGTAAATGGAGAATTTGGCCTACAGTCTCAACTCCACGCTGGCCAATCGGGTTGGGGAGGCCTGATGTTTGCATACTTGGAACTTAGTCACCTCTTACGATATCCACGGGAAGGGTGGTGGTGACATCCTAAATAAGGTGCTATTATACGATATTTTGCCGTGTTGTTGTACAATACTGTCGCTGTATGTTTTACAATAGTGATGGCGCATCAAGAAAAACTTATTGACCTTGCGACCGCGATTTTTGCTGTGGAACTGTCACTCTTGATGTGCACCTGACAGGTGCACTTAGCAAGTAATAAACATCATGAATAGTTAAGTGGCATTATTAATCCAATGTCAGAAAGATATCACTTTATCGGAGTACCACGGTTTGATCTAACTTAAATAAAAAGTTTGTCCTCAGTTTCTGTTACTAAAATCGAAAAAGATACAACTGGTTCTGTTCATTTTCATGCAGTAAGTATGTAAATGACATCAGCTATCTTAATATTTTTGTTTAGAATAAATATTATGATTGAAAAAACGTTTCTGTATACATAAACGATATACAAGTATATGGAAGGTGTTAAAACAATTTGCATGTTGTATTTGGTAGTGTCACACTCGGCATTTTGATTTATTTTTGTCTGACATACAGCAAACTGTTTACAAATACGAGGTGCAAAGTGCGTAGGAGGAATTGTTTAAGCACTGATAAAAATATTGTTATTCTATTTCCTTGTGTCAAAAATTAAAAAAAATATATTATACCTACTCACTCGATTAATAATGCAATGTATATTCAAGGACCGCTCTAAATATGAAAACCCAAAAAAAGGTAAAAAATTCTTGTTGTTTTTCCTCCTGGCTTGAATTTCAGAATACGGGCTTTCTGAGCAAGAAATATTTTTCAATAAAAAACTTGATTGTTCAAAACCCTAAAATCATCTAGGAACCTCTACATAGAATCCAAACCGACTATAACTTGTCAAAAGCCAAATTTATGTTTCAACATCACACCATTATCACGGTCGGTTGATGGAGCTATTGTCAGTCCATTCAGCTTATTATACTCGTTAAAATACATGATTCGACTCGATAGACGGAGCATTGTGGCGTGATCCGTACCCGTGACTTAACACTTGTGGAGGATAATTCCTTTCTATTTGAGGATTTGGTAATAGGCACTTAGCCAATGCATTTATGCATTGGAAAGCAAAGACGAGGGATTGACGGTTTGGTGGTGAACCCTAAAGTCTGATTGAATTCTTGATCGAGTTTACTTAACTTTTTTATTCACGAGGAAGCTCTTGGCTTGCATCTCATTTTATGGAATCCTCAATCGTAGATGTTAACAAATTAGCTTGTATGTATAAGATGTAAAATGTAACCAAACGCAATATTTTACTTATGAAGTACACGAGTACCTACTTACAGACGTTTTGAAGAAGCATTTTTCAGTGCTTTTCAGAAAGTTAACGCCCCAATGACATTAAATTATTTACTTTAAACATTTCAAGTTCAATTTAGTCGTATTCTCAAATTATTTATACATTCAACCTGTGGAGCCTTAAAGTGGTTTAAACGTGAAACGTTCCCTTTGAGATTCGTCCGATAGCTCGAAAACATTATTCAAGGATAACTGGAGTTATTTGGAATGTGAAATGTCAACTTGTATATTGTTTTGTTGTGATGTTAAGTAAAGCAATAATTTTTAAGACTAAAATGAAACTTTTTCCTTATAGTATTGCCCATTTATCCATACGGAAAAGAAAGGAAAGATTTGTATTTTTGTATTGAATAGGCTCAGAAACTTTCGGGCCAATTTAAAAATATATTTTATCATTATAATTTTACATTAGTTCTTATGAACATAGTTATTTTAAGAGGTACGAAGATCGCCGGGTCTACGGGCAGTAAGTTAATTGAACCTGGATGATCATTTTAATCTGATTTTATATTAAATTTCGTTTCCGATTCATTTACCCAGGTAAATAAGTATAGATTATATTTTTCGGCATATTTCATCGATTTGTACTACAATGAATAGCGTAGCAAAACGTCCAATAAAGAATATTTAAGAGAACCCGAATTATTCTGTTCCGACTATTGTTTACTTGTCCGAGGTCTTCAACCTTCAAGACAAAAAACATTAATTTGTTTAATAAAATGTAAATAACAAAGTAATATAACTGTCATTGGAAGAATGAAATCAATTTATAAATAACAACGTCATCTATCTAAACCAAGATCTGAGTAGGATAATAGAGTCATTAAAAAGCATGTCACACTTTTTGCTCATAGCTCATGGTTTAATTGACTGATGCTATTGCCCTCTGAGCCTTTGACTCTTTGCAAACCTCAATTATATATTCGTAGAGAAAAAAGTCGCAGTCGAATTGAGAACCTCCTTCTTTTTTGATGTCGGTTACAAATATCTCAAAAATGTGTTACATTTCTGTAGGATCGGATAAAAGGCATCAAAGCTCTTTATTATTCTGTTGAAATATTATGATCCTGTTTTGCAACAAACATAGTATATTTTCTGACGTGCATTGGCTGAAAAAAGGAAAAATATTGTTTTTAACACCTTGCAAAACATAAATGAGTATTTTTTAATTTCATTGATCCCAAGAAATAGCTTGGTTATTTACAAACATAGCTATCTTGGTTGGCCGGTCTGATCGCCCAATCTCACATGAAAAATCGAATAAAATCATTACCTTATCAAATAAGTTTTTAAATCTTTCCAAAGTTTCAAAAGGAGCTCCTCATTTGAATTACGTCCGTATTCACAAACTTTACTATAAGGTCTCACAGTGCTCGTGGACGCACAGGGTGACACACGAACCAATCACAAAGCTCTATACAACGCTGTGCGTTCGACTCGCTGCTTTTCTGAAGCAAGCATCATTTTGTGAATACGGGCGTTAGACTGCAAAATAAGTCCGACTGCACCAAGCCTCGATCTATCATATTATTGAGAGCACTACAAAATATTCGTGACCCTACAAGTATATTAATTACCAGGTCACACTGGTTGCATTTATCCTGAGTATGATTTACGGCCCGCGGCCATGTTGGCCAGACATGGGCCATAAAACATCCGACCGCTTGAAAGGGAAAATTATATTAACCAGGACGTGTTTGATATCATTCGTATATCTAATATGCTTATAGAAGTACGAAATTCGCATATAAATCCCTAGGAATACTATCTTTTCAAATGTTTTTGATACATTCTGCAATGAATTCTCAATACTGTTTTAAAAATGTCTAAGTAAATGTAGAGGCCGCAGGTATTTTAATTTTTCTGTAACAAGTCAAGTGAAAACCGTTGATTTTGTCATTCGCCTTTCTTTATGGTTCCACATAATAACTTGTAATTTTCTTCAGGCAATAGGCATGCCTAATGCAATTTTCCAAAAAAAGGACAGGGCTTTAAAAAATAAAATTGCTTAGGATATTTAGGATTTTCAGTCAAACATAGCCGTATAATATAAGCTCTCAGTCGAGTGACTGTCAATTTAATTAAGCACGAACTATCAACTAACCAAAATTGGTAAGTAAATTGAGAATACTGGAATACGAAATCTAAATGGAGTCGGTCGTACATATCTTGTACTTTTACTTTAATGGTCACGACTCTCATCATTGAAGGACTTGACTACTGATTTTAGAGCGACTGGTTGAAGCTTCGTGCAACTGTTACGAACATACAGTATGAAGGAAAAGCTTAATATTAAGTTCAATTATTGAAATCTAGCCTACAGTATTGTAACAATTAGCCTTATGTATATTAAGATCACCGCAAAGCCAATTTAACATATTCGTATTCCATTAGGAATGTAGTAAAGCAATTATTGGGAATATGTACCTACAAACTGAATATTGTAAACAAACAAAATAGACTTACATTTTAGGGTTGTCAGAGGAACGGAAAACCAAAGTTTTTTAATTTTAAGTTAGGTTTTATATGACATTGAAGAACATGCCAATGCATGAAAGGAAACTCAGAATAAGGAGGGATTGAGAAAACAAAACAGTGTAATTATAACGATTGACATAAAGGAATCAAATCGAGAAAGTAAAAAAAAAACTAGTAAAAGCTCTGTTACAGGTTCTACGAAAAAAGTTTTCACTATTAACCTTATCACTGCCGCGGGACAAAAAATAAAATCAACATTAATTTGTAGAAAGATCCAAGTTCGTGTTAACCCTAAATTGATTCTGACACATGTGCAGATCTGTGTACACACTGAAATTCGTGTACCCCGGATAATTTATAGGCTTGTTTACACTGCGGCGTACACGGCGTTAATTACTTCAAAATGGGATTTGTGAGACCATGCTGTAGTTATGTCGTGTGATTAATTGCTAGTTTATGTTTTCAAGACACTAATCCTCTTAGTCAAATATTCGGTATAACGATATAAACTCAAAATACTGTTTTTCAACAAAAAATATTTTTACCAAATGCTTGAAAAAGTCCTGAAATTGTAAGCAAAATCCGTGACAAACCAAAATCTACGTGAGCGAAGCCACCGACAAAAGAAAGTTGGAAAGATAAAAATCTGTATAAAATGCACACGATCATTATTCTAACAGTGTTTAAATTCAAATTTTTTATTAGAAAATATCGCTATAATTAAGTGCTCTGAAGCACTTATTAAAGCGTACGTTCCAATATGGTTCTCGTTACCAATAGTTCAGGAATATTTACCTACGGTGCTGACAGCTTGTTTAGAAACATAGTTTACAAGATATTTAGTACATTCAAACCCGGAGCCCTCAATACTAAGGCATTGGAATTACAATTTGCCAACTGCAAACCAAGTGAGGCGTCACACTCCATCATAACTTGAAAGAATCTGATTGAGTGATAAAACAGCGCTTTTCAGACGCTTGCGCACCTTATCATCGATCTTATTAGATCATTCACACTCGATTCCCGAGCTTCCAGTACCGATTAGAATCGAGATGTGGCATCGATATGCTCGGCAATTAGCGTCATGGGCAGCGCGAAGATCTATCAATCGATAAAATCAATCATAGTGATAGTCGCGAATCTGACATGCGCAATAGTAATTAACAAGGCTGTTTGTTTATCATTAACGGTTGTAGTTTTTTGCTTTTTCTTAATTTAACAGCTGAGTTGGCTAGTATAATATGTTGAGATTGGTACACCATGAAAGGAAATAGGAAACAGGGTGATCCAAATTCTTAAAATTATTAATTAAGTATGACTATACTTATTTTCGTCGCTATATAAAATGTGAGCGTCACTAGATATTGTAGCTGATTATTATGTAACAACTAATTATAGTTACGTGACACAAAATTGAAGAAAAAATTAAATGAACAAAATCAAAAAATTACATATTTTTAGAACTGCAAAATTCAAACGGTATTAGTTACTTACAGCAGTCATATCTCTTACGGACAACTCAGTTTTTAAAAATTTTGATAACAATCTAGTAGTAATGCAAAAGCATTCATAGTCATATTATTGAATTTATTGTCTAAAGTCAATAAGAAACCATAAAATCAATATTCAATAGGTATTATGTCCACTGCATTAAAAAATTAAATTAGGTATTTAAGCTTTTGGAAGGCTTATAAATTCTTCAAGGTGAATATTGGTTTGTTAACTTAATTTTAATTTACGAAGTATCACTTTTAATTAACATGAATAATTAATGGAGTGTTGTTTAAGTTGTTTTAGTATTTCTTTTAATCATAACAATATTTTTTTATGTGTGTAGGTCATTAACTTAATTAAGTTTCAGACCTTATTTAAATTACGCAGACATATTGATTTGTACTCCTAAAGGACAACTTTTACAACACAAAAATAAGTCTGCGATATTTTTTTATTGATTGAATGATTTGCTGTTGATTTTGAAATAATGCTTTCAGTAATCTGAATATATTGTGTAGTTATGAGGAAAAGGTATTTAACACATTACATTGCTGGTATTACCAACGTAATTAAATATACCAAGGAAAGTACCTGCATCCTATATGAATTATATATGGTAATACATAGTACATTTTGGTATTCAGATGCCATTTGCACACTATGAAGCATCGATACCTATTATTAACGTTAACGTTAAAAGAGCAGCTCGACATTTTGTGTTTTATGCTAACCTGTTACCCATAAAGTTCACGGAACAACTTCAACTTGAAACACTAGCACTGATTCTCACTCACTGACACTTAATTCACAATTTAATTAATCGGTTTATCGATAACACACACGTCACTACCGAAAGCATATTCGATTTTCAAAATGCCCAATCCTGTCACAAAAAAAGTCCGCTTTCATTCTAAATTTGAAATTCGAACGACGGATTCTAGTCAATAGTGTTGTGCAATGTTTTTATTTGAAGTTTATAGATATTTATGAGTTGGTTTTTTGTCGCAATGATCGATTGATATTTGATTGTAAGCGACAATCTAGAACGTGTAAGCGGTTCGCCGGTTTTTACACTACTGAGACGGACAGGCCGCGTCGTAAGCTGCGGACAACACAAATAAATAAAGCCGGTGTACAGACGGCTGGTCTGCGATTTATGTCAAAAACATACATGGTTGTATGTGAATTTGGTCGGAATTTTCATGGAACTAAACTCAAAATGTGGCACGAATAATAAATAATCTTCATTCATTCATGATTACTGAAAGAATGCTTTATTAACACGTTACGTATTTGAAGCCGAGGCGATCGAGGCTCTATTACTGTGTAGAGTGTAAATTAAAATAATTAAATTTTAACAAAATTGAAGCAACAATTATTAAGCTTACATGAACTCAGCTACAGCAGGATCCAAACAGGCAAAAGCAGTTGGCATCATTTGTCGCGTAACGCGAGTACTGCGATTCGAATCATCATCATCATCACAGCTATAGGACGTCCACTGCTGAACATAGGCTTTCCATGTTGATCGATTGGTAGTGGCCTGCGTCCAGCGCTTCCCTGCATTTGAATGTTCTCCCAAATTATGACCTAACTTTTTTCTTTATTTTCTTCCGCACATTGTTTGTTGGCCGTGTTTAACCGAAGACCTTTGGACTAGAAAACACAATCAAACTCTGATATTGCGGTGATAGTAGATTGCAGAAAAGAGAGTACAAAAAATTAACAAAAAATATCCAATTTAACTTAAAGGGTAATTTGTCTGCTGTGACCCAACCAGACACCGAACCATCAATTTGATCGTTAAATTTAATATTGTCGCCATAAATCGTGCGCCTGCAATGCATAATGTGAGAGGCATCATTCGAGTGCAAATCAACAAGTTAATGGCTTTTGATTTTAGTGCTTTTACGGAGACTTGCATAAGGTCTAAAATATTAAAGAACATAACATAGTTGAAGGTGGACCTACGATCTGGTAAAGGTCGCGGGAAGAGCTTGGATGCGGGCAACGCAGGACCGTGCATAGTGGAAAACCTTGGGGGAGGCCTTTGTCCAGCAGTGGACGTCATTTGGCTGAAACGAACGAACATAGTTGAAAAGGCGCTCTCAGTATAAAAATTACAAAAATCGAAACCTTTCATAATGTTCATCATAATCATTATTATCAAGTCATTTAGTATCCATTACAGGACCACGCCTCTATCGTAGGATTCGCTTTGTACATTCCCTACGTAATTATCTCTCACTGAATCTTGTACAATAATGTTTAGAAGAATTCAGTAAAAAGCTGCTTAAATACATCATATTTAGATTTTAAGAAAAAAAAATATCTTTAAGTGTTTAGGTCCCACGTTGCTTTTTCCGGTACGTGGCCTCCACTCCAGAACCTTGCTGCCCCATCTGCCGTCAGTGCTGCGGACTATGTGCCCTGCCACTTCAGCTTGCTGATCCGTCGTGCTATGTCAGAGACTTTAGTTCATTTAGGGATATCCTCATTTCTGATGCGATCTCGTAAAGTCTCAAATATTAATTAACAGTCTCAAACAGTAATTTGGCTCCAAAAATCTCTACATTGGTCCACGCCCATAATGATTAACTGCCTCATTAGTACGCCAGGTGATTTGCGGTTTTTGCGCCAGTCCGTTTGTGACAAATCCCCGCCATTGCGATTAACAATGTGCCAAACGTAATTACCGTTATCAGAGGCTCTTAACACCTTTGCTGCGGCAGTAACTTTCTAATACTTTCCATTCCTTCGGTACAAGGTCAGTAAACCTGGTATTAAAACTTACATTGTGGCGGCACAAGGCTTAAAGACCTTGTAATATTTAGGATATATTAATTTTATTTTTGGCTTCATGTTAATAGATATTGTGTTTTTTTTCTTTGAATATTAATAATAATGCATTTATTGACATACACCTGAAGGCGTTCGTGAATAACTTGTTTAGTATAAAAATTATAGCTATATACAAAATACAAGGCTTATGCACCCTGTGCCGCACTGAAGTAGGGAAGTATGGTGGGTATTCTAGGGATGTGAAATACAAATATCGATAGTTTAAATTAAGTTTTAATAAAAATTTAAAACAGTAACAAACAAAGATGTTTTAATAATTTAGTCTAAATATTTTACAAATAAGACATACGTGCATAAATACTTAAATAAGCTATATTTAAAGAAAACATAATATTTAATAACATTTAGTTACAACTTCAAATGTTTGTCACGAAAAACATTATTTAAACGTGAAGCAAATTAAATAATAATCAATTTGCAGTTTTGATTTTGTTTGTTTCTCTTGACGCCATGTCGACATGTGCGTTTCTTACGAATGCGAGGCAACACTGGCTGCACGAAGCTAGCGTGGGGTGCGGTACCAGGTGCGCAGGGTACAAGGTGCTTCGACCTGGTTTCGCATTGTGAAGACATTTTATTACTTCCGTGCGGTACCAGGTCTAAAAACCTGGTATTAAGGTAGGTACATCATTGGATTCTATTTTAAGAATACATCATAGATATATATTCATCACTTTCCTACACCGGACCCAATTGAAGTTATGCCTTTCGCACGACAAGGAAGACTATAATTTTCTTAGCCGCACGGTAAGCGAGACGTACACAAGGTCTATAGACCTGGTTTCGCACTCAACGTGTTAAAAGCTTTTTTACGATTATTTCTTATAGGGTCAAGTCACCTGTTTGCGTCCACTTACTTATACACTTCCAAACGACTAGGTACTCTTCAAAATAGGCCTGCCGAAACGAAACCGAAAGCCTTATGAATTTCTGTATGTATGATTGGGTGATGCTCCCAAGTATTTTCTACTAGACTTAACTGCGGTGACTTGACCCCACGATTCGAGTTGATTTTGGGTTTTGCGGTTTGACAAGAGTGACCAAAATGAAAAGAAAACTGTAGACAGTTTGGATTATGTCTTTTTTTGTTTAGTACGTCAAGCTAAACACTATACTTTTCGAAATAAGTAGGATAATAGTAATAACGACGACGAGTAAATAGAATTGTTGTATTTTGCATTGCGGGTAAAAGACAAAAATCGTGCTTATTTTAAAAAATGCCAGTGGTTTTTACCTTAATTTTAGAAAATATTATTATCCTACTTTTATTACATAATCAGTAGTTTTGGTCATGTTTGTTTTCCTGTATAATCTTTTATTACGAGTATGTCAAGCAAGGTCTCTTCATAAATTATTCATTTTAAATTCTTTTCAAATTAAAAATAACGTTAACAGTGAATTAATAAATGATGTGTCATATTAAAGTAACACATGCGACAGTCATCAATAATACAAAAGAATAAGATCTCTATTCCGATACGTGTCTGTTGAGATTTTTTTATCGTTATCTTCGTCTTATGATAGACAAAGGAACAATCGATCGATGCATCATAAAATCGATTTAATCAATGGATGCGGAAGTCGTAGAGTATTTTGATAAAGGTACGATCGATTATGTGTACGAAGTGTAGTGAAAATACAGCTGTAATTAAATCAGTGACGCACTAACCGTAGGCCATTCTCAAGGATAATTTAAAACTAAACAGAAGTTAAATCTATGCGAAAGTAACTCTGTCTGTCTGTCTGTGTTACTTGATTAGACATAGAGATAGTTTGAGTCCCGGGAAAGGACATAAAATAGTTTTTATCCCGGTTTTTGACATGGGGACGCGCGCGATAAAAAGTAGTATCTTATTTCACAAAAAAATTTACCTATCACAAAAAAAGTAAACGATTATTTAATGTCAAGAGTGCGTGGACTTTACCTGCCTAGCTTGCACTTATTACGTGTCATGTAAGCTGTTAAAACTGTATTTGATTGAAAAAGAGGCTGACAAAGGTGACAGAGTTTCTTCCGCCACTTCTTCTCAGCACCAACCCATATGTTGTCCCGAAGTGGTGGTAGGGCAAGCTATATTTGGGACGTGTATGAGTGCCCTGAAAAAGGGCCTTTGTACTGAATAAACTATTTTATTTTGTTTATTATTTTTTTATTGTAAAAAAATATAAAAAAAAAACAGAGAAAGCTATTTTTATCCTACTTTAGGACGATTTTGATGTCACTCACGTTACGTTTACGTTAAGAAAAAATTGACGGTACATAAAGCTTAATTGTGTCACCTTTCAAAATCAAAATCAAAAAATATTTATTCAGTTTAGACCCACAAGTGGCACTTATGAATTTAGTAAGTGAATTTTGGCAATAAAAAAAATAAATGGTCTGATATGTTATCGACGGTACAATAATATATTTCAGGAGAAAAAATAATCAAAACGTTCTCTTTTTAATTAACTATGTATTTAAAAACAAAGTATATAAGTAGTATATCCGTTAAGCTAGCACCCATAACACAAGCATATTAATTGCTTACTTTGGGGCTAGATGGCGCTGTGTGAGATTGTCCAAAGATATTTATTTATTTATTTAACTCCCGGGTGGTCCGCAAAGAAAGCCTTTTAATTGTGAAATAAATTAAGTGGAATGTTTGGTAGTGGCCGTATCTTATTCAGAATTTTTCCTACTTATTGAACTTTCACGAAAAATAAGCCGACAAGTTCACGCTCTGGCCCTATAAAGCTTTTGGTGACATTATGCTATCATATCACTACCACTCCTACTAGGTGGACCGACGATCTGGTAAAGGTCGCGGGAAGAGCCTGGATGCGGGCAGCGCAGGACCGTGCATTGTGGGAAACCTTGGAGGAGGCCTTTGTCCAGCAGTGGACGTCAATTGGCTGAAACGAATGAACGAACGCATGAATGCTATCATATGGAGCTATCTCCACTTACACTTGTAAAAGCTCAAATGAACAATTTTTTATTATCTTTGATAAAATTATGGTGAACAGTTACTTGTATGTGAAACGAGTAACTAAAAGTTAGAGCATCAAACATCTTGTTCCAATACGAATCAAATAACACTTTTTTCCGTATTCTCGGATCTATCAATCTCTTACTCATGGTAATATTCTGGCATGAGCTATAGTGATCGTTAAACGCGAAATAACAGTTAACCGCGTTATAGCAGCCTTTTTATCTAGAACTTATTTGACCGTAATCACAACAGATATTAAGTGAGATACATTGTGGGGTTACAATCTCTATTCATGTAGGATTTCATACATTTTGTGCGATTTCCAATGCTACGAAAATATTTTACATCATAACCACAAAGGCAACCAGTATTCCTGACAACTGCCAAAATAATCATTAATTAAACCCAGTTACAGTTAACTTACAATATTACTTTTTACATGGCCTCGTCAGAATTGTGTCAAAGTGGATCGCTCGGTATCGGTTCGGCAACTTTCTTCGCTAGCTGCGCGTGCGCACGAGGTAAACTCGACTCCATCAAATTAATTACATGCATGCACTAGCAACGACTGGCTAAGAAAGGATGGAAGAGGAATTTGTACAAGAATATTACCAGCATTACTATAGGGAGAGCAGAGTTTTAAACATCATGAAAATAGTTCAAGGTTGAAAGGCTTTGTCTATCTCAGAGCTAATTTTGAATCTTGAAAGCTATTTTAAATTGTAGAGTTTCTTTGAGCCTATGATAGACATAACCCCCTTTTAAATTATAAAGTTCCTACAGGCCCATGATAGAGTGCAATCAAGCAGTCAATGAAATTTTTTAGGCTTTATTTTATCCATGAAATTTTATGTCTTGTGTGAGTATTTACGTACTGCGCATTTCAATGTTTAACTATTGCACTCCTCTATATGCCAAAACATCGTTTCTTCTTTCTTGTTGCTACTCGTAGATAACGTATTTAGAAGAAAGATTGAGTATAGAATTTTGCCATACATTATTTTATTTTCTTTCTTACCCAAAGTTAACACTTAGGCTGAATTGCATAACCGTATTTTAACCGTAACATTAACATTATCCGGTGCTTTTTGTATAGAGTTTAACAGATTTTTGACGTTTGTCAAAGTTAAAGTACAATGGTACAACTCAGCCTTAGTATAGTAGAGTTATATTAAATAACATCTAATGTACCACATTCTGCAAATAAATAATTTGAATTTGAATTTGAACAAAAATGCTTCAGCAGTCCATTTTAGTAGGTACTTTTTTGCTACGTTTCAATAAAGCCACCTCCACACATTCGAGCGTGCGCGGACGCCGTGCGTGTCGCAAACGGCACAAACCGAACCGCGCCAATAAATCACACACTGACACCTCATATATCTCCGCTACTGACTTTGTTTTGGATATCACAGGACCGGTGCAGGAGCCGCATTGGAGAGAGCGAGAATACTCTGATATACCTATTTGAAAAAATAACGTAGGTAAATAGGGAAATGTTTTTCGTAAGAGGAGTTCTTTGTTGTGTACTTATGATTTTGTTATGTTCTATAAGCAACAATAAATCTATAATAACTTTTTATAATATGTCTTCGCTATTGACAAATTAACATTGGAAACTTTTTTGGCTTATGAATAATCTAAACTTTTCATGTACCTATATGTGATATAAAAGCTGTATGTTTCTTTCATTAAATAAATAAATCTATACTTAATATTATAAAGCTGAAGAGTTTGTTTGTTTGTTTACTTGAATACTTAATCTCCGGAACTACTGGTCCGATTTGAAAAAATATTTCAGTGTTAGATAGCCTATTTATCGAGGAAGGCTATAGGCTATACAACATCACGCTACGACCAATAGGAGCAGAGCAACAATGAAAAATGTTGCGAAAACGGGTTTTCACGCGTACGAAGTCGCGGGCACAGCTAGTTCTACAATAATACGCAATAATTATAATGTACACTGGCTGCGTCTACGCTTATGGAGACAAGTAAAATTGGTGTCAAATACAAAAAAAAATGTTGCAAACTGCTGTAAATATTTAAGTGATGCCTGATTTTAAACAATTTATTTCGTAGTGACACATCGATAATGTTAACAAATAATAATTATAATGATTAAAGAGAAACAGCCACTAAGAGAAAGCTTTCCTTACTATTTCCCTATAATTTAAATCACCGAAATTCGAAACAATTTACCTTCAGGCATTTTTGAGTAGGTAACTCGTTTGAAAAGATTTTTTTTTATCCACAACGAGGAAGCTCTTGGTGTATCTCATTCTCACCTGATGGTAAGTGACGATCAGGCCGAAGGTGGAAGCGAGCTTCACCGGAATCCTCAACCACGGAGGAACTGGCTATCTTACCTCTAACTGTTACTCAAATTTTTCCAATGCCGAAAAC
Organism: Ostrinia nubilalis; assembly: GCF_963855985.1. Classification (NCBI taxonomy): domain Eukaryota; kingdom Metazoa; phylum Arthropoda; class Insecta; order Lepidoptera; family Crambidae; genus Ostrinia; species Ostrinia nubilalis. Next base: position 12,279,143 of record NC_087101.1, on the reverse strand, counting down.
TAAATAATTTTAAACAAATAAATCGATTCTTAAAAAAAACTTATTTATATTCTAAATTCGTTCCTGGACATATCATCAATATTCTCAAAGGATCTCCCAATATGAATCTGCGAACCGCATACCAATTGGCATTACTAAAGTCTTGTGTACTTTATGTTTTTATTATTTTCAAACTTTTATGGAAAGGCTGACAAATATAACATACTAACTTCTACCCGCGGTTTTTGTCAAAACGGTCTATTTTCGATTTCGACTGAGACTTTTTACTACAAAAAACTACTGAACAGATTTAGATGAAACTACAGTATTACTTTATGTATAAACATCAGAATAAATAAAGGCTGTAATTATAACGATTTGTGACAAACTGAATTACACGCGGACGAAGATTTTAAACTTTTTTGAAACACTATTAATTTTCTATCAAAAGCATTATTTTTACAGGCATAAACTAACAACTTGTATAATTTTCTCATAAAACCTTTTCCCGAAAAGTAACCATATTACGTAAGTTCATCCAGGTTTAACCTTATTGTTATGTCAAACATTTAAGGCGCGAAAACCTTCAAACAGACTAAGTGACTTACTTTCCCAGTTATTAATATGAGTCTCTATCACTAGTTTCGATGCATAATTCATATTACCAAAGACCAAATTAAACATACCTAGTATACTATGTATTATATCTAATGCCCAACCTATCTCTGACAAATTGAGTTGCGTTTAGGCGCCATGTTTGGACAATCCATAACTCTAGTTTGTTGACTTTGATATAGTCATTTCATTTATGTTCATTTATGAATTTTGTTTATTATTGACAAGTATGTATTAGGCTGGGTTAGTTAAGTTGTGATTACTTCAATTTAAATGTTGGTTAAAAGGATATTTTGTAAAACAGGCTATTAAACCGACAAGTTTAGACTAAATTAATAAGAAATAAATATTAGCTCTAGGAAAATTGGTTGGTTGCACTCTATTTCACTGAACAAGACTCACTCATTAAACAAGTGTTTAAAAATGCCAAATTGTATTTTATTTGTGATTTTTACTTTTATACTCATAATATTAATTTCTCCACATAAAATATACAATAACTGATTAATAAAAGCTAACTATTTACTCAAAAATAAATGTGAAATAACTCTACATTGCCTTTCACAATGTCAATATTCTTATGGCCTGAGAGTAAATCGTTGCAGGTCTTTATAGTTCAGGCGTTTAGTAGCCTATAATAATATTGTCAATACCGTTAATTTTCCATTCCTTACTGTAATCTTTGAATCGTTTTCTATAAACCAAAATTAAGCATGCAAAAAGCACCTCGCCACAAAAAACAGTAAAGCTTCCATTATTTTTCAAAAGCTAGGTAAGTAGGTACTCAGCGCTTAACAACAAACTTCTTTAGTAAAAAATTAACGATTAACAGAGCAGTTATGACTGTTTACTCGTAATAACTTTGCTATGATCCTTAAAAAGCAGTTAAGGCTTGGTATTACTGCTAAAGTAGGTATTTCGCGCTGTCAAAATCTGCGCGCGCAATACTTCGCCGAAGACAGCGCGCCAAAGAGCTCTCGCGGCTACACAGTATAGAAATACGCAGTTGGTTAGGTTAGGTTGACTTCCTTCCGTTCAAGCGTCACACTCACAGCACTTTCTAATAAAAATCATATCCAAGTGATACAAATTAAAACAACTTTCAAAATTTTTGGGAATATATTTTAGAATCGAATAAAAATAGAATATAACTGCCAAAGTAAACACAGTTCAAAGAGGCGTGGCGTCACCCGACCCTCCGGAAGTTCCGCGCCGGCTAAAAGAATTTCAAGATTACGTCACCCGACCTATCGGTAGATCCTCGGGAGCTTGAGCGATTGGAAAAACATTTTATGATCAGTTACTCGTAGTAGCGATTATTTAGAGCTTGGATAATAAATTATAGTTGTTGCAATTCACAAAGCTTTGCATTGTGGTTAATTACATTAATCAGTACACGCGTCAATTTTGTTCAGTCTTTATGTTTATTAATAAATAAAAATATCATACTAAAATTGCATACATATTTCTTTATATTGGTCTGGGTGTTTTCTTTCCATAATTTATGTATAACGTATGTACGGGGCTCTGTATCGAAAATCACTATGAGCAATAAGCATCACACACGGTTACCTGGAGTGCATTACCGCAGCAAAAAGCTTGCCATCTTAAATGAACGGTATAATATCGAGGTTTCGTCAGTACAGTTGCGAACAAAGGTGTTTGTGTAGTGTTGTTGAGTTGAGAGGTCAGATTATTGAAATAATAAAAAGAACATTTTATTTTTTAAATACATTTTAAAAATAATTTACATTACAGATAACAATGAGAGGATGACATTGCAAGGTGATGCCAGTCCAGTCTTAAATCCGTTGATATATGCTGCATCTGCCATGTTTTTGGCTAAAAGATTCTTCTATCTTGCGGTTTAGACTTTTATTACAGACCTCAGACAGTATTTTTGGAAAACTTTTAGGCATGGTGGAGGAAGGGACGCTCTAAAGACTCAAGTCTAGAAGGAGTCACATGAACTCCAAGTTTTAAATCCGTTGACATCTGCTGCATCTGCCATCTTTTTGGCTAGAAGATTCTTCTATCTTGCAGCTTAGACCTTTAGCTACAGACCTTAGACAGTATTTTTGAAACATTCTTACGCATGGTGGAGGAAGGGACGCTCTAGAGCAGTGGTTCTTAACCGGTGGTCCCTGGAGGCATTCCAAGTGGTCCACGATGTGCACTTGCACACCTTGGTCAAAACCACTTTTAACTGATTTTTGCAGTCAAACTGGTTTTGACCGATTATGAGGTGGTCCCTGACAAGACAGAAATTTGGTAAAATGGTCCCTCATGACTTAAAGGTTAAGAACCACTGCTCTAGAGACTCAAAACTACAAGGATACACATGAACTCCAGTTTTAAATCCGTTGATATCTGCTGCATCTGCCATGTTTTTGGCTATAAGATTCTTCTATCTTACGGCTTAGACCTTTAGCTACAAACCTTAGACAGTATTTTTGTGAAAATTCTTACGCATGGTGGAGGAAGGGACGCTCTAGACACTCAAGTCTACAAGGAGTCACATCAACTCCAGTTTTAAATCCGTTGACATCTGCTGCATCTGCCATCTTTTTGGTTAGAAGATTCTTCCATCTTGCAGCGTAGACCTTTAGCTACAGACCTTAGACAGTATTTTTGTGAAAATTCTTACGCATGGTGGAGGAAGGGACGCTCTAGACACTCAAGTCTACAAGGAGTCACATGAACTCCAGTTTTAAATCCGTTGACATCTGCTGCATCTGCCATCTTTATGGCTAGAAGATTCTTCTATCTTGCAGCTTAGACCTTTAGCTACAGACCTTAGACAGTATTTTTGTGAAAATTCTTACGCATGGTGGAGGAAGGGACGCTCTAGAGACTCAAGTCTACAAGGAGTCATATGAACTCCAGCTTTAAATCCGTTGACATCTGCTGCATCTGCCATCTTTTTGGCTAGAAGATTCTTCTATCTTACAGCTTAGACCTTTAGCTACAGACCTTAGACAGTATTTTTTATTATTTATTTGTGTCAGTGTGCTCTTCTATAGAGTGTAAGACGATTGTATGTAGGTACTATTAAAATGTAATTTTAACTCATTGGTTTTGTCTCATATTTGAGGAATGTACTATGTATCAGTAGAGTCTTCGTTTAAAAGGATGCGAACGATTTAAATTTCAATAGGTAGACAAAATTGAATTGAAGCTTTCTCCAGTAACACTGATATTATTATACTGTGACTCATCAAAGTCATCATTGTCAAAAATATTGACAAATCGCGAACTGTCACGACCAAAAAACTGACACGCGTCCGTCCTCCGTAAGCGCCACCGCGCGACTGATTGAGATTGTCCAAGCCGTCATGGACGATTTTTTCCACATTTTTTAACATAGTAACAGACGCAATATAAAAATTTCATCCGTTAAAAGCCCTCAAGTTATTTCTGAACTTTAGTTTAGTAAAAGATTTAGAATCTAAAATCGCTTATTTTAAAAATAAAACCATAAATAGAAAACGAATAGAGGTAACTTTGGGAATTTATTCTATCGAGTCAACTTCATCAAATCGTGTTTCCATCCGTTAATAGCCCTAGAAAATATCCTCAACTATGCCCAATAAAAATCTTAGGCTTTAATTTTACTGTTTAGTACCTCAAAAATGAAAAATGAAAACCTCATTTTCGCCATTTTCTCTGCTACCCGGCCTTAACATACAAACTTTCTGAAGTAGACAATACCACGTGTAGGAAGTTATTTACTTATCTGACTGCATTAATTTTATTTATTGCATTACGTAAACTTACGTCAACAGTATTGTAATTACATCCCAATGATGTAACCGAGCACAGAACTGTATTTTCCGTCAATATTAATCCTTACTAATTTAATATTATAAATGTGAAAGTAATTTTGTCTGTCTATGACGCTTTCATGCCTAAACTACTGAACCGATTTTGATGAAACTTGGTATAGAGATATTGGAGTCTCGGGAAAGGACGCAGGATAGTATTTATGCCGATTTTTGAGATGTGGAAGCGAGACATTAAGGCTGGGTTGCACCATCTTACTTTAACTTTGACAAACGTCAAAAATCTGTCAAAATCCTTAAAAAAGACCGGTTATCGTTAAAATTACGGTCAAAGTTAGGTGGTGCAACTCAGCCTAAGTTTTTCTGTGACAATCTAACTTTGACATGATCACGTTAACTTTGAAAGTTTAGTGTTTTTAAATTATTTAGTACACAATAATGTAATGAAATCGTTATGCAACGGCTTTAAGCTCACGTATACGTAACTAACAGACACATAAACCATACTTATGTCAACTCCAATTCATAATTCATAATCCCCTTTGTACAGTTAAAAATAGCTTTCGTACTTGTGATAAATAACTGGGACCTACTTACGATCGAACACAATATCTACTTTTTCTATACACGTCCCTTTCACACTGTGAGCGTTGAAGCGAGACGGTTGTTCGAGGTCGATTCGGACGTCATAGTTACAAGCATTTTGTTGTAAAGGGCATCTCGATTATTTACCGAAAACATGTTCGATTGGTTAACATGGATAAATTAGATAGAACACACAGAACAAGACAAGAAAAAAAGAGAGAAATATACAAAAGATACAGCACAATTTAGGCGGTCTTATCGCTATAAAGTGATCTTTTCCAGACAACTTAGAAGACAGTTGTTTAGAATAGGTAAAAAGGGAAGGCGGTAAATTAGGTAGGTATAATTAATTATTCTTTGCGATTAAGCGTTAAGAGCTTTTTAGACGTCTCAATACAAAAACAATGATTTGCACTTTCAGGACCACTTCTGAGATGAAGCCTAAGAAAATCATGTCATATGGTAATAATACAGTGTTACTAATTTTAGTAGTTTGGCTATATTGTTTTTAAGTTATTTTCATTGTCCCTATTTTATTATTTTATTCTGTACATATGTACCTACTAACTTTATATTTACACAAAAAAGAAACACGAACAATTGATAAAATTTATTCAGCATACATACAAGTATGTAAATTAATTAAAAGTACAATCATAATTGGATTTCATAATTGATAATCTGACGTCACAGATCATGCTTATTAATTTATAGCATTATGGAATGTTTTCACTGGTTATGAACAATATTAATTAATAATCATAATAAGTAGGTAATAAGATTCACGTAAGATTTCAAGCATTATTATAGACTTTAAACCTACATCTATGATAATTAGTTTCAAAATTATGAGGAAAATAATCAACAGAAACAGTCATATAATTTAAAAACATAAGTTCATAAATGTAGAAACTACAAAATAATCATAATTCATCCTCTCATAATTTTAACAGAACTTATTCCTAAAAGCAATGATATGTTAGTATTCTTCAAATATTCTTGATTGTTTTATCTTTGGAAATAAGTAATTAAATAAAAATATCTACACTAACGCATAATACTTCATTCGGTAAACGTAAGTATGATAAACAATAATCATAATAAAATTAGCGACTTAACTGTGCTATTATTAAACAATTATGAGAATTATAATATTATTTGGATTAGTAAACAATTCTAGTAAAAATCTAACGAGTACATGTAGAATCTACATTGCCATTAGTTAAATGTACATTTTAAATTACTCTCCAAACAATTAAAATAATAATAATGAGTGTTTATTTATATCTAACAATGAATTAACATAAATAACAACCTCACTTAAGTATTTAGATAGTTTAAACAAAAACAATAAGAATGTCTTTGAATATCACATGCTGATTAATGAAATTACATAGATATTATGGGACTCTAAAATTAATTATAATAAAAGAAATATCTTAAATAAATAAATAAACTAACATAATAATAAGAACTGAGTCATAATAATATATCTAGAACTGAGTAAAATTTTAACTTGCGTTATTACAAACATAAGATCTCATATTTTTATGACCATGTGCATTGTGCATGACATGAGAAAAGCTGCAAACTTTAAAATAATCTATTAATCATTTTAACAGATTATATTTTTTTAATTTTATGCAAGAATTAGAATACATAATAATGAACAACAAACTAATTAATTACCAAGTAAACCTTGGAATAAATAAATTAAATTTAAAGATGCCATACTCAATAATACAGAAATTCTTTTTAAATTGAAGTAGGTATAATAACTAAAAATATTTTTAGGTAAAGTTAAGGAAATTTTATTCAGGAAAAGTCACAGCAGTAATTTTCAGTGATGCTTTTCCAAGATCAAAAACGAAATGGTCATCAAAGTCATCATAAATTATGGGTTACTTAGACATAAATACAATTATGATATCCTTATTAAGATAATGCGTCTTGGCAACCTTTTTAAACAATCAAAAATAAAATAACACTGTCCACAGTGTATGTTGTTCTTGAAAAACAAAAACTAGTCAAAGAATTTTTACTGATGCGTTCTCTTTTCCAAAGAAATTTCCTTTCTTTTCGGATTTTTACAGCAAATTACTTTGTAAAAATAGACCCTTTTTATACTGCCGAATTAGAGAACTATACAATGTTGGTACTTACAACATTAATTACTCTACTAATTAAATGTTTTTAGCAAAGTTTCCCTGGAAAATTTTCCCTGAAATTGCCAAGGCGCATATCCCGTCCTACACTGGTCCCGACACCCACCCAGCAGCCCTGCCTCCCAGGTCGCTCAGGTCAAGGTGCCCTCAGTCCGTGCTTATCATCTGGAACAAGTAATTTTACTCTTTAAGTCAATGGAACAGGGTAGAAAGTCCTGAGCGACCTGTTTTAGGAACCGAAGACAAAGATTACCAATTTTAAATTCCAGTCAGTAAAATGACATTTAAACTTTTTTAAGTTTAAGGCCGTTAAATATTTCTATACAGCCAGTACTCTATTATTTTAAATTCGATTCAGTAATATTTCTTTTTTTTTTAGTTTACCGGCGTTGGATGTTTCCATGCAGCCAGTTCTATTTCTTGCTGCAGTTTCCACGCAGATATTAATATATTCTATGTATTTAAACGTCAGTTTACTGACTCAAATTAAAAAATAATTAAGTTAAAAATATTCGTCATAAAACAGCAATTCGAGCATTCGATCTTCTTTGTCTTCGATTCTGTTTGAGAACATCGTCGCAAACTAAAAAGTTAGTAAAATAACTAAATAAAAATAAATACTGTTAGAGGTTATGTTAGTATCATTTTTGAAATAAAAAATATAGGTACACTATACCCTATTCATAAAAATAAAACGTTCCAAATGGGTTGAATGTTGATTAAAATTATGACATTCTATCAATTTTGATAGAGAATGTTCCCCAATCCTTATGAGATAAAAATAGAGCTTAGTAAAAGGAGTATTCTATTTCTGTTTTCGTATTTATAAAAATAAGGAAGTATTTAGTTGTTGGACGAGTTTTACTTATACATAAGTAAATAAGTACAGTGACATTACATCAGGCTATAAAAATAGTTGCAAAATCGCACCAATTAGAACCACATAGAAACCACATTGTAAAATGTGGCGTCGAGTCCAAAGGGCCATTGACACAAAAGTTTAATTTGACTTTTATGCCAATGCATTTGTGTCACAGTTATTTTAGGCATGCTGTTACGTTTTACGACTGCATGCAGTTTGCATGTTAGTTGTTTATTAACTGTCTCTACACGAATAATATAAAGTACCTACTTTCAACAAAGTGGTAAGTCAAGTTCCATTACAATGTGTTTTACGACAAAGGTTTGTATAGTGTAACAAAGAGCTATTTTAAAATAAGGCAAACATATTAAACTATCTACTCGTGTAACCGGATTTGCCTCACGAATAACAGGATCTGTTCAAAGTTTAAAGCTAGATAAGGCTAAATATAGCTATCAGTTGCCAGAACTTTCCAGAACCTTTGATAAAAAAAAATGTAAAAATTTCCGTTCTAAATTCAAATTCGTGATTTTAATCGGCCTTCTACTAGAATTTTGCAGTTTTCGCACGCAGCTGTACAATAGTTACATTAGATACGACGAGAACTTAGGCTGGGTTGCACCACCTAACTTTAACGGCAACTATGACGATAAGCGGTGCTTTTTGTATGGAGTTTGACAGATTTTTGACGTTTGTCAAAGTTAAAGTAAGATGGTGCAACTCAGCCTTATTGTATGTACAGTCACCAGCACAAGTCTAAACAATTTTAGAGCAAAATAGTGCCTATTACAACAACGAATTATGACGTCATAGTGAGCTATCTGTACAAACTAAATTGCTTCATGATCATAGTTTTAACATAAAGCACTCCTCTGGTCGTAAGCTTCCACAAGGAGCGCCTTTCTCCCGCCTTTTTCATTCAGGCTGGATGAAAATGGACTTCAGCCTTTGCCTGGATGATTCAGTTAAATGTCAATGTGTATGTTACGGTAAATGTGATAAATGTGAAAATTATGAATAATCGCCGGTTATTATGGATAATTACCTCATGATTTGGTAAAAGTGATTAATATGAGATCATTTATGTTTGTATAAAACTAAATAGGCGGCTTAGGGGTGGCCCAAGGGCCACCCCCGCCCGCCGCACCCTAACCTATTTTTCACTATAAATCAAAACAATATGTTATAGGCATTATGGCAAAGTAATGTTACGCAAGAAACAGTCCAAAGTCATTATGGCAAATTATATTAATATATGATATCAAAACGTTCAAAATGTGTGGCTGTTCTCTTTTATGATATTTGTTAGTTGCATTATTAAATAATCACTGATAAATGTGATTAATTTATCACTTTTACCTCGACTGTCGGTAATTATTCATAATTTTCAATTTATCACATTAACCGTAACATGTACGCTTTATAATTTTCACATGTTATACCTAATTTATCGCTTACTAGTCTAAATACTTAATTTAATGTTTAAGTAAATGCAAACTGGGTGCAAAAGAGCAATTTCCAAACGCAAATATTTCAACTGCCTACTAGAAACTTAAATATTTGTCCTAACTGATAAGTCCGTCCAGCCGGTGCAAGCGTTCGGTGCATATTTGCATGGTTACCGGCGCGGGCGCAAGATTGCGCGCACACATGCAAGAGTTTAACTGCCGCAGTCCGTGTTTGGTGATTTGACACTCGGCGGCTAGGGTTGCCAGTGATGGTCACAGAAATTAATGTTCTATTCCAAATGGCTTTTTAAACCAATAAAAGTAACAATGATAGTGATTAGTTATTATCAAATTAAACTCCAGTCTAACTGGCAATAATTTTTAACGAAATTATCTACCTAATGAAATTCCCAGACATCATAGTCAGTTACTACAGAAATAATTTTCCTAATCATTCCAGATAACTTCGAGAATCGGGGGACATACAGAAAAATATAACTAAATGAGAAACCTCCTCCTTTTTTAAGTCGGTTAATAAAATAAGTTAATCATGAAAATAGATTCCGAACTGTGTAAAATTCATTCAATCGATTCTGATTCGATATAAGCAATCACAAAGGAAACAAAGGTCAGATTCAATCGGAAAAAATAAATCAATCTGTCGGATCGGCCAACCGTAAATAAAATTAATGTTACAAAAGCAACCGGTAATTTTGAACAGCCTTCGCTACTGAAAAGGTGTGATAAATTACGATGATTCTTAAAAGGGAACTTATGGAAAACATACAAAGATTTGTATCATAAATAATCATAAGGTAGGGTTAGTTATTTCGATATTTTTCTTTTGTGTATGTACATAGATGATGTTACCTATATTCCACATCCTCCAGGGTTCGCCGATAGGTTTTTTCTTGCTACTTATTACATTTATTTCATCGATATTATATTACTACCATAGTCAATTGAAACACTCTTTATGAGCAGTAAAAGAGCGACTCTACCATAGATTTTGTTTAAGGAATAATGTCACTAATTTGCGAACTTAACTACTGATGTCAAAGGTACTGAAAATCCAACTTTACAGCAGCTTTCGGCTAAAATGAGTGTATAAGTTCCCTAACTCGCGTTTTTAACTGCCTACTTATTTATTAAATAGATTGTAGTAAAAGCTAGAGCTACTTAAAATCTAATGTTCTTCGAAATCAGTGCTTTAAAGTGTCTGGAACTTACTGGAAAATGGTGACAGAAACCCAATTTATTAGCATACGTATTGGGTTTAAATTCGTGTGCGAATTTAAATTCATACGGATCAAAGATAGCGTCCTGCCGGCCCTGCGCGAGCGCACACAGCCCGCATGTGAACCGGTCGATTGACGTCTCAGATCATAGAAGGGAATAGATGTGAAACGGGGGCGTGGCGCGTGTCTCCGCGATATGCCCAGAAACGAACATCGCCCGCGACGTCAGGTTAGTCGCGATTCAGTCGTACTGAGGAAATGTTCTCCGATATTGTTGGATAATGCGTCGTAACGTGCAATAACATAAGTGAAACGAAGAACTACAGGAACAATGAAGTCATTTACCACATGTAAGTATTGCAAATCCATTGGTATTTTGCTTATAAATAAAAAAAACTAAACATTTTTACGAACGAATTCAGTGCCGTGACATTTACTGCGATATCGAAATTAGTGGTGATAAAAATTCAAACACGTTGTACATTGACGATTTAGTTAGCAACCACTTTATGTCATGCGTAACTACTGCGCAATGTATTTTATTTCTTCCGATATCCACTGACGCGTGAAAATACACAGTACGGCCGCATGTGCCGGTCGTAACATAGTGCAGGGCTCGTGTTCTAATACGGTTTCCTATTATCGATAAATAGAAGTAAATTATTATTTTCTATTTTCTTATTTTGAATGAAAAAATCATGAGTTGCTTGCGATTTTTAAGTTTTTACAAAAACAATAACAATAGTAGAAGGGATTAGTAACTGTCAACTATGTAATTACTATAAGAGCTAGTTGATAGGCATTATTTTTGATAAACATAGGCGGTACGAATTTCGCCATAATTAAAAAATTAATGCGCGATAGTAGTTAATAATAATTACAGTGATCCTGTTATTATTATTAAAGTAAATAATAATATTACCAATATTGTAAATACTGGTAAAAATCGCAAGTACCTACTTAACCCATGACTTTTCATACAAACTTTGTCAGTCTATAACTTCTATACTCCATCGATAACGACATTGAGCTTTGGTTGGGGTAAATTAATATAAGGTAACTTCATTTAGTCCCAATAATTGATTCTGAGTTTTTCGTCCATACAAAATGGAACTGACTCCTTTATGCAAAAATCGTTAAAGAACATAATAATAACGTATAATAATAAAAAGGTTTTCATACAAGCATTTTTTAAACCAATTTCGAGCCTTGCCCCCAGGATTTAAAGTATCGATATCTTATCGACTCCATTTTATCTTTCTTCTCTCTAATTGCTTTTTTCAAAGTGTGCGTCACGTCACGCGGCCATTGATTGGCCATAAGGCACGCCTTCTGGCCAATCACAGCACTTTTAAGCCGGTTGCACATGTTGTCGTAGACTCTCAGTCGCTTTGTTTTTACACAGTTGAATGTGTGTGTGGGAGCTGTGGTGGGGGAAATGTGGGGACACTGGTTCTCGTTGTAGTTACGCGCGACTTCATATCTATTCTCTTTCTATGATCTGAGATTGACGTCAATGGTGGGCGGGCGTATAAAAAATAAAACTATCGGTTTACTACGGAAAAGAGACATATATACATACATACATAACCATAACAGACCATTGTTTCGACTCAATCGCAGATAATGGATGCTTTAACCACTGTAGCGTGATACGCGCAATTAGAATACGCAGTTAAGGATAACCAGTTTTTGCTGGTTAGGATTAGAATGTTGATAGATTTTAGACTTATTAGCCTAGCTTTTGCCCGCGGCTTCGCTCGAGTTCTGGTTGTTATAGAAAGACTTTATTGCGCATTTGAAAAGGTGATTTTCTTACATTGAAACCCGGGATTTCATAAATCAGGATAAAAACTTTCCTATATCCAATTCCATTTGAATTAGTACAATGGTTAGGTTTAAGCGTGAAAAAATATGGGGCAAACAAACATAGCTACTTTCATAGGTATTTATGATATGAATACCTACTTCCACGGTAGGTAACCAGATCACTGGCAATATGGACATTTAATTGATCTCTTATTGTTTATATCTGTCACTCGTCTAAAATACACGGTTCCATCTTCATCATTCTTCTTTTTCTTCAAGAACCTTAATTCCTCATCTGCACTCTGTAACTGGGAACCTGGCTCCTACCTACTTTCTAGTATTACGGACTTATAGCACACAGTAACTACCTATTACATCTTAAGCTACGACCGTTACAAAAGATGACGTTAGTAAATATTTAATCGGTTGTAGTATTTAATTTAACGGTGTAACCATAACTCGAGACGTCACGGTATTGTTAAACTTCACACCAACACTGCGGTTATGTGGGAAAGGCAGTGTGGTTAGACATACGTTATCATTGAATATTTCCACTGGTATTGGTAAATAATAACGTATTTAGACAAAGAACCACGATGATAGTTCATGGATTTTAACTTCAGCCAGTTAACTGTAAAATAAATGAAAATGCTTCAGCAAAGAAAGCTTGGATTACTAAGTAAAGCAGTTCTTAAATCTGAAAGCAGACAGATGTGTCAGGCCCAGTATATTCCTCCAAGTTCTCCAAAATAAATAGTAGAGGAAGCGAAGTACCTATTCATAATTCTCTGAGGCGATTTTTAGTTATAATTAAAGAAATCAATGTGTTTTTTAGCACAGATCTAACATGATTCTAAGTAATCGGGAAGTTCCCTAAAGTTTTTGATACCCTTGCCAGTCACAGAAAGAAAGACAGTTGAACAACGAACTGACCCTACATGGCCTTTTTTTCCTGTTAAAGTGCATTATCCCAATAACAATGCAAACAAGCTAGTTTTATTAAAAAATGCATTACATCATTGCATTCCCCGGTCACCCGCGGTCATTGCTTTTGCCGCGCCTTACCCAATTCTTATGTTCTGACGCATTTCGCGTACAAAAAGAGCAAAACGCAAACCCAATGACTCCTGCACAATACCGACGCCGGCGCATCTGTCCTGACCACCGAATCGTGACGTCAATGCCGTCCATTACTGTCACAAGTTTTGTGGGCTGTGACATTTTTGTGGTATATGACTTCCGTATCAATATTAACTTAACTTCGCGTCTCTACATGCGTAACTGATCTCAGTAAGCATTCTAAACGTAGAATAATTAATTACACTAAGGCTGATTTGCACCACCTAACTTTGAACGTAACTGTAACGATAACCGTCGTTTTTTATATGGAGTTTGACATATTTTTGACGTTTGTCAAAGTTAAAGTAAGATGGTGCAACCGAGCCTTAGTAAATCCTACTTATATTATTATTATAAATCCTCCTAATTCTTACTAATATTATAAATGCGAAAGTTTGGATGTCTGGATGTTTGTTACTCTTTCACGCAAAAACTACGGAACGGATTTTGATGAAACTTTACAGTATTATTGTTTATAACCCAGAATAACATATAGGCTATAATTTATGACGATCTGTGACAAACGAAATTTCACGCGAGTGAAGCCGCGGGCAAAAGCTAGTATAGAATAATTACATTAAGTAGTAATTGTGTATAAATTATTCTAAGCTGAAATGTGAAAGAACTGTAGCCTGGAAACCAAATCTTGGTGCAAAACTGGGGCCCTAATTAAGGTTTAACTGTAAGTTAAACTGTAGGTTTTATCGAGTCACAATTTCTATAAATAAGGTTAATTTTTTTTTGAGTTGCTATGTTTAAAGACGTGTTACACCTAATTTGTTAACATTCCGATGGTGGGACCATTTTTAGGTGCTTAAAGGGTTTTTTAGCTGATGAATTTAGCAAAATTCGAACAAACGTCGCTGTCTGCGTATGATACACAATCTGACTGAACTATGACAGATAGGTACTATCGGGGACTCTTCCGCCTGACCACTTTGTAGAAATTTTAGCGTAAGCGCATCGCTCCGGTCACGTGCTCACCCCGTCTCTAATTGGTTACGCATTTTACTATATTTTTACTACGACCAATAAGAGACAATCAGGGCTTAGGTTGCAATACGAAATACCATTGTGCACTTTATTGTCATACGGTTAAGGTTTAAAACGAAATGTTTCTTTTTCTTCAATCTTTCTTAGTTTTAGGCTGAGTTGCACCACCTAACTTTGACCGTAACTTTAACGGTAACCGGTGCTTTTTGTATGGAGTTTGACAGAATTTTGACGTTTGTTAAAGTTAAAGTAAGATGGTGCAACTCAGCCTTAGAATTTTAATAATAGAATTTGGTTACAAACAAATAGATATGTATTTTTTTTAATATTGTGTTTTTATACGAGGTCTGTCTGCTTTTTGCTTTGGCGATCTGTCGACATATTCTCTCCTTTGTTTTTTTGTGAAGTTTCGTGATCAATAACCGATTGATTTGTGTTGACCCGTGCTAGTAATTGGACTGTTTGATTGCCTTTTTATTGACCTCCGCTCGATTACTGAACCATGCCTCTCAAAATAATTCTTATATTTACTTACAAACTTATCTACATTGTTAACTGTTTAAGTATTATTTAGTTTGAAGTTTAATTGTTATTGATTTAAGACCTTGTGTAAAGACACTTAATGTGCAATAAAAAATTGAATTTGAAATAAATAAAACTGAATATTACAATATTTACGATAACCAATTACCTGGATGTGAGATGTTCCGTTTTAAAGATAAGTGTTTCTTTAAAACGGAAAACAAAATATGCATTAAAAATAAATAGAAACCTATTATAAGTTTTTATTTACATTCAAGGATTTAAGAAAGTTATAGCCAGATCTTACAATAATTGTTTTAAGCCACAAATATTCCTTAACTCTTTGCTAATTAATTCAATAACATATTGTTTAAATAAGTTCCGAATAAATTAAATACCTATTAAATAAGTAAAATTCGAAAGCAACTGTATGATTTTGTATTTCTCGCCCTAACTAGCTAAACTAATATCATGAGATTTACACTCATAATATCAACAATAATTGTAGAAAGGGCTACTTTTTTCTCGGGAAATTGCATAGTTACCTCGGAATGTGCGATAGCAATTTTGTGACCCGAGCGGGCAATCGCTAGTTCAAATTTTACACGAAGCCTCATATAATATTTTGTAGCGATTCTTTATTGGGTTTCAAATTGACTAAAATGCGACGTTGCCAAACGAGCGCTACGAATGCGGGTAATAAGCAATACTCAATCCTAATTGCTTTACATAGAGCTTGGTTTGCTAGGGCAAACATCTACAGTGGTGCGCCGACGCTGCTTAGACCCGAAATATGAATGAACGGGGGCGGAGCATAATCGAGCGTGTGTGTGCAAACAATTTAGGCCCTTAAGGTGTCAAGGCGTTCGAGTCCCCGATAGTACACTTGTGTGTTTTGATATGTTCATAATAAGCAATGTGGTTTGCGATTGAATTACATTATATTTTTTTGTTTTGTGGACTTTCTGGTAGTTTCCCTAATCATTATTATTCTGATCACACTTTCCTATGAATAAAATACGTCGAATTCCCCAGAATTTTCCAAACATTCAATATTTATGACTGCACCCAGTGGAAATTCACGGGCAAAACCTACATATTTGATTTGACGAATTTACATGCGCGTACGACTGACAATGTAACATTCATCTCGCTTCGGTGACGTCTTCGCGTGACATAAATCACATGTGAAACCATCTCGTTAGTAGACATGTTGAGATGTGTGTGACACGAATAATCGATGTTTCATTTCATTGTGTTCAAAAATAGCGCCACTAATCACATCTATTTTGCTCAAAATAGGTAAGGCATAGCTTTTACTATTCATTAGACATGGAACATTTCATGAATAGCAGGTGAAAAATCATACGAAATGAATTTCATTAATCACACCTGCTATTTTTCTTCACATAGACTGCTATAATTTCACAGTCAACGAAATCACGAATCACATGAATTTCATTCATTCATTCGAGCGAAGTCCGAGCGAGTAAGAAGGAATGATTTGATCATGTGCGTGTTAGAAAAGGACGAGAGATGTGATGACGGACGAAACTGGGCATTTTAAATATGAACTTTAAACTCAAAGGTGTAAGGTTTAGATTTCCTTGTCATGATTCGTATGATTTCATTAGATAGCAGGCAGATGAAATGAATGATTTTTCACTAGTCGCGCGGTTAATGATTGTTGCATACGTGCTGTGAAACTGTTTGTTTTTTGTTGTGTATAACATGAAACAAACATAAAATGAAACTGATATTATTATTGTTACATTTCATATTTTAGTTAATTTTAGTTAATTAGCAATCGTTCATCATAATTCATACTTCATTAAAAGTAGATGAAAGAGCTATATTATAACACTGCGAATAAAAATCATTGTCTGTGAAATTTCGCATGTGAAATCATATGAACAAAAATCATCATTTCATAGAATGAAAATGAATGAAAAATAGCAATCATTTCCATGCCTACTATTCATTAATATTTGAGAACTAAGTACCTATACAGGGTGGAAACGATAAGTGATCTGACTCGATTATTTCTAAACTATACTAGATATCCAAAAACTAGTAATAACGAGTGAGATCACTTATCGTTACCACCCTGCATACAAAAATGTTGACCAAAAAATTATTAAGAAGTATATCATTTCAGCTGTCAATACACACTACTACATTATTATTATCCTAATGATCTACAATATTTTATAAGAGACGCTATTTATACGAGGAAATTCAAACACCTATTCAGTTTGGAGGGCTTACCCAATTTCCAAGTAATAGTTGTTGTGCGTAAAAGAACACAATGGAAAATCTAACTTCAAAATCGGGTAGGTGCAGAGCAACCTTGGTCTCCAAGAGACGGATGGATGACTGCTATATTTGGGTCACCATAGCACTTTTTCCATTCAAATCTATCCATTATAGTTTCTGGGAAAAGTTTCCGTGAAAAACGATCTGAAAAAATGCCACCTGGCATTAAGTCCGCCACTGTACAGTTTTATGTGAAAAAGTATAAATAAATAAAATAATAAGAAAATGTTAGAGGAGTTCCGTTTGCCAAATAAGTGCGGAACCCTAATAGTGCTAAAAATTTCCACGTTATTTAAATTATGCAGTTTACTACGAAGTCAGTTGTATCTGAATGCACATAATTTGGAAAGGTTTGTTTATAACATTGGATGTAAAGCAGCTGTTGCGGTCTCTATCAATGCCAACTTGAATTTATTGAGACTTAGTTAGAGTCCGTACTTTCGTTTTAATATTGTATTTATCTGTCCTTACAGATACGATCATATTTATATTAAGATCATCATTCATCCTGCTACTGCTAGATATCTTCTCGAGATTATCGGTTCATCTAGCAAGAAGACGTCCTACGCTATATTTTTCAAGGTGTAGGCTAGATTCGAATATATTTAATCTTTTACCCCACAGGCCACAGGCAAGCATTCGCGACACGATTTTATATTTTAATTTAATTCGCGGCCCCATAAGTAAAAATATCCTACAAACACGACCATGGTATTAATTGAAATTACCTCCTGCAAAACTCATTAGCAAGTCAACGCTGTTATCTGCGAGTTTATCGGGACAACTGCACCATAGCAATACAGGATACCGTCGACAGCATAATATCAAAGTAATCGTTTGTTGCAAAATAAACTAACAAAATATGAGTAGGTACCTAAGGAAATTACACGATAGTTTCACTCTAAATATTAAGTAACTTGACTGACTAAAGACTCATAATGGTAAATTTTATGATATTTGTGGATGCATAAATATATGTGTCTAAATCGAATTTGGGATTATATTTAGCCCATTATAAGATTCTTTATTTAGATTTAACACATTTCTTCAAAGGAAACTCTATTGGGTTGCATTTTTTTCGAAGGAACTCTACTCCACATAGACGGCGACTATTTCATCGCTATGCCTATAATATTAGTGAAACAAAACTCAAAGTTTAAATCAAACTCTCAAATCTCTCTATATGCTTGAGATTGATACTAGCTTTGATGGTCTTTTCATAAAATGAGCTTATATAATATAAAATATATTACTTAATATTACGCAGTAAACTTTGCAAACCCAACTCATGTTTTAAACATGATTTGTTTACATCGAACCACATTAAAATACATTACATTTACATAATATTTTCTTCGAATCGTAGCACAATCTCCGAAGTAAATCACAGAAGTAAAGAAGCCTTCTGTATTCGTTTCTAGTATGCTTAAAACTGCACACATGAATGGATCAGTTAAAATAGACCAGTAATTATAGCCCGAGTCTACTATTATGTCTGTTAAACTACAGTATTTATCAATTCTCAGAATTAGAACGAGTTTAAAGGAAAATTTTGAACGCACTGCCCATCAGTTTATTGTATTATAAGTTATTGATGTGGTCCAGATGTTCCTATTTTCTATGCAAAGCCGTAAAATTAAGTGCGATGATGTACGCGCGAAAACACTTTTGAAGTACATCGAGTAGATGAGAGGTATGAAAACAAACATTATAATGATGATTACAATCTCCAGAAAAGTTACGGTTAAGCCACAGAATAAAGTCTGTCTACAGATAGGCACTATGTTTGACTAAGGCATAGAAAATGCACAATTTAGATTGCTTATGGTGAACTTCTTTGTAGATTTTTACGGTAATACAGTGATGGAATTAAATTATCATCGATAGGATTCCATTTCTTACTTGGTGTTCTGGTAATTTACAGAAAACAATAAGATTTTTTAAAATAAATTTTGGTCTTAGGTAATTCTTATGATCCGCAGTTTAATTGTCATTCATTAAAGACGTTGAACACGACATTATATTTGGTACAGAGTTTGTTAAGTCAGCAAGTTCATCAATATGTAGAGCCCTGCAGAGTCAGTAGCTGATTTGGTTTCTTCAAAACTTATCACCTAATGTAGCCATTGCAGTCTGCCCAAGTGGGCGTTACGCATACGTCACCAGTGTCTGGTGTCAGAGTGTCACAGCGAATGTCAGCAATAGTAATCCACTCCGCTCCAGTTGGCCCGCACAATCAACACGCGCAAATGACGGATGTCGACATCCGTCCCTCATATAAAATAACTACACGTCTGTCTGTTTATCCAGCTCCATAACTATGCTAATGCCTTTAAGTGGAACAAGCGGTCGCAAGTTTTATGAATGCATTTGAGCAGTTGTATGTTGGGAACTGAATTATTCACGACGTAAAGAAGAGTATTGTAGTTATGTGAGTTAAGTGACATAATAATAAACGATGTCATGGTAGAATGATTATGAAATATTGGTATTTAAAGGTGTTCAACATAAATATCTGAATTAATGAATGTTATTTAAATCCTCAATTCAATAATCGTAGCTTTACACTCAATAAATTACTTGTGTTTAAGAGTCTATTCATATTATTTACCGAAACTTATTATTTTATGGCTAATTATTTTCCAGCACTTTCAGCAAAAGTCATTATTCAGCGTAATTTATGCCATTCATTAAAAGAGCATTCGTAAATATCGCATTTTTTACCCATGTCCAGATTCTATCAACTGGTGTAGAATGACCATCATCTCTCATAGACATTGGCAACACAAGGAGATTGGTAACTCCTGGATTCTTTCAAGAAAAATAGCTCTATAATAGGAGCAGAAGTATTTTAAACCATATTGCGCAAGGTTAAAGGTCAAGTTTGAATGTGACCTTATCTGGTCAAAACCAGGATACAGTTGACAGAGCATCAACCGATAACAATTATCATTATTATTATAGTGATGTAATGGAATTTTTGCTGTGAAGCATCCTGTGTTTGTATTCTATTTTATTAGTTTAAATATCCTGCTAATTATGAGACACATAAACCAAACGATTGAAGACTATTATCCTTCTACTTCTTGGGAAATTTTAATGAATGTTTTACCTTTCGATGGGACGATATTACGTATAAGGAATACCAGTACGTAAAGATTTTCTGACATCACAAAAATTTAAATATCAGAGTAATAATTACATACTGACATCACCAAAAATTCAATAGCAGAATATTTTTTCCTTTCAAGCTAGTATTTAGTTGGTATTTTCTGCAAATAATAAGTTTTACGTAGATACTTATAAGTAAGTAGTTGGAGAAAAATCATAACCCATTGTAATAAATAAACACTAGCTGGTTCTTCAACTAATAGTTAGCGATCTAAATGATCCATAGCTTTAGATTTAGCTCCATTATATTTTGGTCTTAACTAGTTTGTCGTATATCCTATAATAACGCAAACAGTATAAGTGAATCAATACAATAAGTAACACGAGGTTAATTTGTGCTGAGACAATTTAACCAATGAGTTCGTTTAAACAATACCGTCATAGAATACTGTGTACAGTCAGCTAACAAAACGAAAGAACAAAGCCAAACAAACTTAACTCGTATCTCTTAAAGCACAGAGACAATTTTTGTAATATATTCGTGGTCGACTGTCCGTTGATGAGCAAAAACACGCTTCTGGTGCGTGACTAGGAAATAGAATAATATAGAGTAAAATTTCAGTAAATGGCTACCAAAAATAGAAAATAAACGTACTGTTTAAGTGGATAAGCTTCCAATTTGAATGACAGACGATGATGATACAGGCGAATAATATCCAAAATTAGTAAACTGCGTGATAAAACTTAACGAAAAAAGAAAAGTAATTGAGCCTAATGATAAAGCAAAGATACCTAATCCAATAGATAATGCTATTGCTGATCACATCGAACAGGCCATTAATAGTTTAATAAATAATAATTATAAATTATGTTAATAGAAACAACCAACACGAATTTACTTGACCGTTAAACTCATAACAAAACTAAAGATGATAAATATCAATAATTTGTAGCTTTCATAAAACTAACATTCTCAATAGCTATGTTTATTTTCGTTATCGATCGTATTATAACTAACAATAATAATATTAATAATCACGACGAAGAGAGCGCATTTCATTCCATTGACGTAGGTAACGCTCTTTAATGACGTAAAAGCTTTTGCTAATTTACTTCTGACAGTAAATATTCAAACCGATGTCAATGTGTATTTGAAGAGATTAGCATCCAAATAGTAGAATTATTCGTTGTATGTATTACTATAGTAATGGAATTATACTTAGCAGCACATTTAATAAATTTATAAATTACGAAATGAAATCAGACGGTAACATTTAATTATAACTACTAATTGGTTAATTTCTACTTCAGTAAAACTGCATCAACAATCTTAGCTAAACATACTAAACGATATCATTAAAACCAAAATACACAAGAGAAAACTGACCTTTTTTGGCATAGTCGGGGACTCGAACTCCTCATCGTCGCGACTGGATAACGTGGAGCACGAGGAACAGGCGGAGTCGGCTGACAGGGACCTGGACCGCAGCCAGTCCACTTCTTCTTGAGTAGCACCGACGGCCACGCCATCGGAGTAGTCGCTGACGACCACGCTGGGCGTCCTCACGCATCGCCCTCTGGTCTCACACCCCTCACTCCCCCTCCGTCCCAACTCCACCACGTGAGCCTCAATCAGAGTTCTCTCCCGTCTCGGGGACATGGCGTCAGGAGGCGGAGTGATGTCCCTCGGATGGGAATGCCTCCGCAGCCGCGTCTCCAACTCCACAGCGGAGTCGTCGCTCAAGTCACGGCTTCGCCGCCTGACAGCGGCTCTGTCGTCGTCATCTGATGATGAGATGTCCTCGGGAGGAGACGTGGCCCGCGGCGGGCGGAGATACTGCATGGGTCGGGGTTCGAAGCGCCGCAAGAGCTCGGAAACGCGGGGCTGCGCATGCCGTGTGACGCGGCCAGCCGGCGGCGCGCGCGCAACCGCACTGCCGCTCATCCTGCGCGCT
This sequence comes from Ostrinia nubilalis, assembly GCF_963855985.1. NCBI lineage: Eukaryota > Metazoa > Arthropoda > Insecta > Lepidoptera > Crambidae > Ostrinia > Ostrinia nubilalis. The sequence goes on along the minus strand of NC_087101.1, from coordinate 12,256,644 downwards.
TGCGACTCCCGCGCGTGCTGCGGCGACACTCCTGCGCCGAGTTTCAGATAAAACAGACTGTGGCTGAGCGCTTTCTCGCGCAGGACCCTACGGAAATCCTCCGGCGGCGATTGTTCTAGACGAGGCATTGTTTCTGAAAAAAACAACATAAACCATGAGGATAATATAGGTGACATTGATTTATTGATGACACTATAATGCAATGACGTGTGAAGTGAATTAAACGTAAACAAACCTGTTGTGAAGACTTGTTTTTATCTGATTCAGTTGCTCACCATCTCCAAGCGATCTGAAACAAAGAACAATTAGGTATTTACAATTTTTCTTACTACACTTCATAGCTAATGTTTCCTTCTTTATTTACGCTACTTAATTTTGAACTAACTAGCTTCGGTTTGCTGCAGACGTGTCCAGTTTATTCCGCAATCTCCAAAGGACTAAAGAAAGAACAATAGTCGGTCGAAATTCAAATTCCCTAATCCATGTAAATAAAATCTTTTTCGTACGTCATTTAAGGAAAACAGCAACCTGCATGAGTGGTACGCGTCTATCCTGCAGATTTATTGAATAATGTTTGTGATCGCATGATGCAGAATAATTTTGAAAGAGATGTATTCAACGTTGTGCATCATTTGACAATTACATGAACAAGACAATTTGTAATCATCAACGTAAATCACTGACAACTAATTGCGATGTACCATGTCAATACCGTATTAAAAATAATTTTGTCGTTTCGACTGCATTTCATTATGTTTGATTGACATAATAACTATTAATAACTTCCTGCTTGCATTCAATTACATAACTCGTGTTATCTTCAAATGTATCCCTACCACTTTTAGTTACAAACGTTGTCATACATTCGCGGATCATGTTTTCCTAGAACTAATCGGGTAACTGAATGGAAAGCCTTTCCCGTGTGAACTGTTTACAAATAATCTCGCTCACAAACAACTCGTTGAAACGCAAATTAACCATGCAACAGGCTTATTTGAAAACTGTCTTCGCCATTCGAATCTTGTAAGCAAACAGAATTAGAATAATTTACCGTTCCAAGGTCTTTGATTTCATTACGATGTTTGTCAGAAAGAATAGCATAATTTTGGAATTCCATCGGTTGGGATTTGCTTTTGGGAATTGGCATTTTCAAAAAATACACATCATTATGAACATCATCAGAATTATCTATGATGTAATCCGTAGTTCGGATAGTCCCAGGAAAAAACCGGTGTTTTAGTTGTTGTTGCATTTAAGTGAAATATGGGTAAATTTGAACTACATGACGTTTTGCATAAAGAATGACTCCAACGATATTGAAGTTTTGTGTAATATTTGAAACAAATAATAATTAAATAAAAAACCTACATTCTGCAATGACTAATGTTAATAAAAAGATTACATAATTTAATTCGTAAAAGAATGCAGAAACTAGCTTTGAAACTTCTAGATAGAGATAAAAGGAAAATCCAGGCCAAAGTTAATCAGCTCCACATTAGCTGAAGATGTTTACTTTAAGATGAAAAGCGCCCACGAATTTTTATGAATGGATTGATTGATCGAACTAGATCATCGAAGTATTAGATCCAAGGTTTGTTTTCTTATTCACATCTAGTTTAATGGTGTTGATAAGAGTAATATTATTGTAATATATCAGTCCCTTTAACTAACATAAGTATTGTTTCAATTTATAATTCTATAACTATAGAAAAATATACTTTGTAATAACTTTCTTGCCGATGCGTTCAATTACTTTAAGTAAGAGATCATTAACATTTATGTTTATTGCGTTTTATCACCTGAATAAAACGACCTGACTAGATAAGACAAAGACATCACAGTGCTAAGCTTGATGTGCCTCCATTTAGACTTTGCTTGGTTTAGGACCAGATAGCACTACAAAAAATATTAGTAATGACTGCTTCCTAAAAAAAACAATATTTACATTCCAAACAATTTAAACTATCATCTAAAGCTACACTATGTAAGAGCACGTACCTAAACTACCAGGAATAATTATTCCGCTTGTTTATGTGTTTTGCCATAGAAAAAACCACCGTGTTATCAGCAAGTACCGCATCAGCGGGCAATCAGTATGGGAGGCGTGTTCTGCTCATTACACAAGTACGTGCAGTGTGCGGCTACCTTTACTGCCGTGGAGGTAAGATATATGGATGTGGTATCTAAAATTATGGGATTGGAAAATCTACCACCATATACGGTTTGGGTATCAGATGAAAAGTAATTAAAATTTAATAATTATGAAACCCTTTATCGAGTCTCATGTTTTTCTTCTTTCTTACTTATTCGATCTTCTAAACAAAGTGAAATTCGTGAATCTCTGTTACTACTCTAACTTAGGTAGGTACTTACAAATGCTCACGCAAAAAGTAGCACTTTAGAAAAAAACATTGGCTAATTACTGACGGAGAAAATCTTAAAATTGGCTATTGACGGAGGCTATTTCATGACAGAAATTTCCGTGAGCGAAGCTGTGGGCAGAAGCTAGCAATCTTTAATCGCTTTCTTATCCATGCTACAAAAACTTGGTAAAAAGATCTACGAATCGCGAGTCAAGCGTAGTTGTCCGTTGAAACGGAATAGTTAATCGGCTGGAAAGGACCGTGGCCGTGACTTCGACGCTGCTCAAGTCAGGTGAAAACTTTGGAAAATATACTGAAAATACTACTTAGAAAGTAGGAACAGTAATCAGTCCATTTATTACTTTGGCCATAAAAACGGTGTTAAAGAGATTGATGATGATGATGACAGTAAAATATTGGCAATTAAATTCATCGATGCATCACACTCATACCTAATTGATTGCATGAAAAAATACCTTCGTAGAAAAATTCGTAATAAATTAGTAGCGGGTTACAAAACATCCCCTGGGTAGGGTTACAAGGTCCAAAAACACAAAAGCCGGACAAGTGACCGGGGGGGGGGGGGGGGCAATTAGTTTCATAGCTCACGAGTGAGTACTATCATCGGTTGCCCAACGTCCTGATGCGTGCGCTTCATATTCATATTATTCTGTGGCTTGTCTTTCGCCTGGCGCGGCAACCAAATAAAAAGCCTAACAAAAGCCGGACAGGCCGGACAAGACAATATTTGGCCGGACAAGACCGTAAAAAGCCAAACATGTCCGGCTAAAGTCGGACACCTGGCAACCCTACCCCCGGGACTACTCAACGAGGCCAAACTTCTTGTAAATGAGTTACAGTAATGGGAACGAGAAGCATGATTAGTCTATTTTAATAAGAAAGTGACTTGCTATTCGTATCATCATCTTCATTTCAGCCCTGTGCCATCATCATCATCATTTCAGACATCTACCATTGAAAGCGACTTCATTCAGCACCTTTATGCAACCTTTAAAGGACATCTGACGACCTTATGAGTAGACAGATGTCGACTTTCTACCAGCTCGCAGCTACTAAGCGTTACGATGACTCTTTTATAAGACTGGAATTCGCTGCCTGCTGGAATCTTTCCCGAAGACTTATAATCCGGATCTTTTCAAGGCGAGAGTGAATAGGCACTTACAGGGCAGATATGTACCATCCTAGACTGCATACCACTGCGATTGTGGTCAAATACCTGCCTTGTTTCGCATAAAAAAAGATATCGTGTCCATTATGTACGTAGGTACATTCCCCCAGAGTGACTTGTAACCACTTCGTTAAGTGTCGTGTCCATATTCCCCCAATAATAGAACATGCATGGCGCAATCCCGCCACGCGACCTCAATCGCTTGTGACGTCAACGCCAGCCTTGTCGCGTGGTAAAGGCATCACCGAAAACTTAATGTGGACTAGCCAAAGGTGCTCAAACTTCTATTCCCATTAAGATATTTGTCACTCAAATAAACAAAAGAAAACTTTGAAGTACAATGCGGGACTCCACGAAGAATTTTTTTTTACGTAGCATAATTTTCATTTTAATTGGGCACACAAAATGAACGAATTTGTACAAAAATCACAAGCTACAATAAACGTCATAATACAAAGATCACAATCTGTCCTTCAAGGTTTGACTAATTGGCAAATTGGTTAAACTACCTTTTTTGTATACTTAAACCTACGTAGGTAAGTTTATAGTTTCTGAGTTTCATGGGAAGTAACGTGGCCTCTCACCATAGGCCTCATAAAGAAGCTCAAAGTTGCACAGCTATGGAAAGGGCAATGCTCGGTGTTTCTTTACGAGATCAAATCAGAAATGAGGAGATACGTAAACTAACTAAAGTCACTGACATAGCCCGCCCGACGGATCAGCAAGCTGAAGTGGGAATGGGCAGGGCACATACTACGCAGAACTGACGGCCGATGGGGCAGCAAGGTTCTGGAGTGGAGGCCACGTAACGGAAAATGCAGGGTGGGACGTGGTGCTACAAGGTGGACCGACAACCTGATAAGGGTAGCTACTGATTCAATTTGGCAAACGCGGTGAGGTGAACAGTAAGTGCGAGGTAGAGTAGCATTCCAGCGAGGTGCGCAGTTGGCTCAATCGGGTTGTAGTCATCATCATCATCATCTCAGCCATAGGACGTCCACTGCTGAACATAGGCCTCCCACAATGCTTTCCACGTTGCCCGGTTGGTAGCGGCCTGCGTCCAGCGCTTTCCTGCTACCTTTATGATGTCGTCAGTCCACCTTGTGGGTGGACGTCCTCATGTAGTCATCAATATAACCTGTATTTACTACCTTAAGCAGTTTGAGAGACTACTATAATAACCAGTTTGGGAGACTATGGCAGACGTTTCCCCAACAGATTGTCTCGATTACCGACCACGCGGCTCCGCATGGGTGTTGAGCGTTTCCGCGGTCAAGCAAAATGACGAGAGCTATATTTGGAGGCAATTGTTGATACTTTATCTTATGCTCTTAAGGTCACATGCAATCCTCTTGGTGCAATTATCTAAAGAGGTTTTTAACTCGATGTTACCTCTGTAGACGAATGGTTAAAGGTGCTTGGTTCGATTTCCAATTCATACACACTGATGCGTGCTATGCTCGGAGTTTCCCTGCGTGATCGAATCAGAAATGAGGAGATCTGTAGGAGAACCAGAGTGACTGACATAGCCCGCAGAATCGTTAAAATCAAGTGGCAGTGGGCGGGGCACATAGCTCGTAGAGCTGATGGCCGCTGGGGCAGGAAAGTTCTTGAGTGGCGACCACGAGCCGGAAGACGTAGCGTGGGCAGGCCTCCCACTAGGTGGACCGACGATCTGGTGAAGGTTGCCTGGATGCGAGCGGCGCAGGATCGGTCTTCGTGGAAATCCTTGGGGGAGGCTTTTGTCCAGCAGTGGACGTTTTTCGGCTGAAACGAACGAACGAACACACTGATGAGGTTGATAAAGAATACAATAAGAATAGAAGAAAGAAGAAGGAACCATACTGAAACGCATGTGATGTGACCTAGTAGACACAGAAAACTAAATATTCTGCTCAAATAATAAAAGGATTATCCTAGAGACTCCACCGGTGACGATAACACCTGTCGACCCAGTTATCAAAGATAAGGGCGAATCACTAAGTGTAAACACGGTGACAGATTAACGCTGCCTATCTGAGCTTTTAATAAGCTGGCAGATAAACGCCTGATTAATTGTTTAGACCTTGCCAGTAGTTAGAGACTTGACAGTTAAAATTATCGTGTTATCTACTTCACACCACTGAAATTACACTGTCAGAGTGGAATATGACATTTCTATTCTTTTTGAGACCTCTAAGAGTAGGCGCACACCGTTGATTTTCAGTCGGCCGATACTTTAGTCGGGCAGTTGATCACTATGGGCATGTATGGGAGTGCGCACACTACGCCGATTCGATTTGGCCGATTCTTCATACAAATTAAAATCGGGCACAACTATCGGCCAACTAAAAATCAACGGTGTGCGCCTACTCTTACTTTTAGTGATGTACAGAGGTAAAAAGAATACCTATAAGCACGCATACCTAATGTTGGTGGTGGTGCAATAGGCTAGTTTCCTAAAACAAACTTTTAGTGCGTCAATTACATTATCAAAAATTATTGGACACGTATATTTTTTTTATCTGTCAATCAAACAAGTAATTACGAAATTATGATGCGCTGAAGTTCCGCGAGACGTCACAAAGTGCTACACTTAAGCACGCCTTGATGTCACGGGTCTCTCCTTTTGAATTGGGTTATTGACACAATAAACAAATAATTACAATTATTTCCATAGCATACTTAAATTTTCCAAAAATCATTTAATTTATTGTCCCAATCAGTTCTACATTAAATCAATTAATTTAGACAATTGAGTTCGCTAAAAACCTGTTATTTTCTGGTTCTGAAAGCTTTAATTGAGTCAACCACACCCTTTGAAATTTTACTTTTCACTAACTACATAGTTTCTGAAATATTTTCGCTCTCTCAGGTCCCATCCAACAACATAATAATTAATTAACACAAGGCAAAATTAATTAGAGCATAGAATAACTTGCGAAGTTAATTAATAACGGAGGTCAAAGGAAACTAAAATTGCTAGAAAGGTGCCGTCAGTCTTATTAACTTTTAGCCTACCTATGACGCAAAAAGTTTGACACCGTAACTTTATCAGTAAGATATAAGAATCGTCCATTTTAACAATAAACATAGCTCCACAAATTCACAGCAAAATATTATGAATGCGAAAGTAACTCTGTCTGTCTGTGTGTCTCACTTTCACGCTTAAACCACTGAACCGATTTTGATGAAATTTGGTATAGAGATAGATTGAGTCCCGGGAAGAGACATAGGATAGTTTTTATCCCGGTTTTTGAAACAGGGACGCGCGCGATAAAGTTTTTCTGTGGCAGACAAAATACCAGGCGGGCGAAGCCGCGGGCGTAAAGCAGTATGACTAATGACTATATTTCAGTAGTCGCTATTGAATTACTGAAATTAGACAAATACTATGTCATAGACAAAGATCTATTAGAAATTGGCAAAGTGTGTTTCCACGGAGGACTATTGCACTAGGTATTTTAATAGGTATTTAATTCTGCCCTGTGTCGTAAACAAAACATTAATTAATTAGTCCCCCGTTTTGATAATGAGCGTAGTTATAATTAGGTGCTAATGCGTCAAAACATAGTTGATGTGACGTCAATTCATTTTTCAGTTTCCAAGTATTGATAACTTTAGCTTTAAATGTAGATCTAACTAGTGTTTTTACACAAAACCATTATTTCCTTTTAATGTGTATTGAAAAAAAAAGGGCTAATTATTACAACTGCAGTTGTGCTATAGACTTCGCACATTGTTATTTGAAAAAGAACAAAATGTGTATGTTACTTAATTACCTACGTACTAATCGCCAATTCAATTAACTATTTATAGATACACGTCAAAGTAATATCTTATTTTATAGTTAATTGAAAACTAATTGGACTTTCGTGGCTAAAATTGTGTTTGAAAAGTTGTTCCTGAAAATTATTATAATGGCGTCAAATACGCAATATTGAGGTATTGCCTAAAGAATATTGTTTTATTATTATTATTTCTTGCGCTGCTTCTTCTCAGCACTGGCCCATTTATTGTTGCTTCAGGAAGCAGTGGTAGGGTTAATACTGGGACGTGTAAAAGTGCTTTTTAAAAGCCTACGTACATAAATAAATGAGTTTTATGAGTTTTTTATTCTATTCTAAAATAATAGAGAACAACTGGCCTGATCTTAGAAAGGTGTCAGTATTCTACGAAGTACCTCGTATGCAAGTGAGCGAGGCGTTAAACGTCACGGTTTCTAGTTTAGTTAATGTTAACAAATGTAAACTAATTTACGCGTTAACATCGCTATTGCAAGCCAAGAACATGTGAAAGTTGAGTAATTTTAATGTAAAATTATAATAGGTGTTATAGTCAAAATAAAACTACTAGTAATGAGAACCCGAATCAAATCCAATTTATTTCATTAATACGTAGGCCCTTTTAGAATATTCTAAATGTTAGTAGATCTACTTTATGATATTGCATTATTTAATTTAACTAGATTAATCATGATATATTTTCTTTTAAATTTTCTCTCAAAATACAGCTTTTTCAGTCGATAAAGTTAGATTCCGAGTAGGTATACCAAAATTGGAAAAATCAAACAGACATATATGTATAACTTACCTACGCAAGTTGTATGATGTTTTAATATAACATGTCGAGTTTTATGACATTTTAATTATACTTTAACTAATTATTAACAAAACATTAAATTACGTTTAACGTCACCACATTTGATAACAAATAATAGAATTGGTGATAAAAGTCCTCATTAAAAATGCAACTGATCATTAGCTGGTTTGCGTCATAACGTAATCAATTAAAAGTTAATATCAATTTTTATTCACAGAACTATGTAAAGAGAAATTTCTTCGAATACAGTCTACTCGATTCTTATAATCTCTAAAAGATTCTGCAAGCGTGCTCCGACAGTCGTTTCTCCAGGACTGATCACCGTTTCGTTTTTGAGAGATTTTGGAAAACATGACGTAGGTATATTAACTTGAGAAGCACCCTGGTTTTGTACGGGTTCTATAAATCTTTCCTTTTGAATCACTCGATCTATTGCTGAAAACTGCATTAAAATCCGTTGTGTAGTTCTAAAAGACAGCGTGTTGTGTAGTTCTATTAATACCTATGTAATGATTAGCAATAACATTTTATTTAAATTAACAATGAAACAATTAACTATCTGCGATTCATCTATTCTCTTTTCACCACAATAATATAAAACCTTCTACATTTTGGAGGACTTTTACGCTTCTAATGCTTTTCCAGCATCGTTTGTTCTGACAATGAGTGATTTCATCACACACTCGCATGTCCAGAAACAATGAGTTAATTGCAACACCCAGACGAAATATTAATTGCCCCAGATCTTAGATCGATATTGCACTCGTATGCATGACGGATAACTGCGAAGTTACTCAAGGATGGAGAAACAAAGAACATTTAACTGAAGTTTGTGAGCTCTTTCCGACACATTATTATTATCTGCTATTTCAGTTATTTTCCATTATGGACGTCGCAAAACAATATGTGCTCCTATTGACCATTAAGCTCAGAGATGCTCTATTCCCTTGTAATTTTAGCGATTTTCCATTATGGACGTCTCGCAAAACAATATGTGCTCCAATTTTATTGACCATAAACGCAGAACTCCTGGACGCCTGGTTGGAAATTGATAATGATTCATCTACATTCCTAAGATTTCTTGACGATCTTTAGAAAATCTTGCTATTTTGGGACAAGGTCAAGGACGCTATCATCATCATCATGAGTCTCCACTGCAGGAGAACGACTCTCCTTAAGTTACCACCGACAAAAGGGGGGATTTGAGTATTTGACCTACACTCCATATTATTATACTGGCCAGACGGACAGACGCAGTCTTAAGTCGTCAATTACGACTTCCATGGGAAGAGTGGGGATGGTCTTATTCTCTCTGCCGGAACCACAACAATACAAAAAAAATAGATCACAAATGCATCTGCTTTCTCTGGCCTAAATATCCAGACTGAATAGCCAAAGGACTTAGAAGACAAAGAATTAAAGCAAGTAGAACGTATGAACCGCATCTGAAAAGGTAAATTCCCTTTTCCGTGAATTCCCTTACCGTTATCTCGCGACAAGTGCTGACGTCACATGTGGCGCAACGCCCATTATTCAATGCGCGGGCGCAACGTTCGCGCTCAATTTTAGTTTGATTCGCCACACTTATGGGAAATGCGTGTGGTACGGGTCACGATGTGTTGGGAAATACTATTTACATGTGTAATTGGCACATGAGTGCATGTACACGTATACTGGATCAATACCGAATTTCATCAAGGCATTGTTGTTGTTGAATCTGCTGATCACCAAGTTGGCAATAAAGAGCCACGTCGAAGGTACAGGATGAAAGTTTCTTAGTGGCGACCAGGGACTGAAATAAGTGTGGGTAAGCCTTGAAACCTGATGGAACAATAAAATTGTGGGAATTGCTGGATGCATATTCCATGGGAAATGCCTGTGTCTAGCAGTGAATCGGAAGTCCCTTCAAAAGAGATCCTATAAAAAGGAAGAGGTTCAAAGTTTACCCACTTCATATTAATCACGATTACTTTTAACTTGTTTGTTTACGAAGGTCCTCGTGATCCAAGTCACATTTTACAACACTACACACGATGTCGTTATGTAGTTAATAGCTGATAATTGGTGAAAATTACTTCCATCAAGTAATGCGAATTTAATCCGTATGACTATAAAGTGGCAGTATATGAAAAGAGAGTTAATTTTGAAGTTTACCAGCGCTAAATTAGCTAGGTGACGCCTACCTACATCGTTTGTTTGCATCAAGTAGGTATGATATACTTAAGTTCAGGTTCATTACTGTATTAGAAAAGGGACGGCTGTTAAAGCCTTAATATTTAGTGATATTCTAAAAATAAGCGCTTCGTCAGTGGCAGTTGTTGCAATCTTTCCATCAGAGCTTCTGGTCCAGATGGAAACACGAATACCTTAACTCTTTAACGCAACGCGCTAAATGGACAAATATTATTAAAAAGATTCAAAACCATTAGCTGTAGGATCGATGGTCATCATTAAGGATGACAATCGTGCGCCGTTACACTGGACCCTCAGTAGTAGTAATTATAACAAAAATCTATTACGAGGCGATATTTTTCTAAATAGTCTAGCAGGTAATTTAGTCGTTAATAGTGTTAACCATCTTAAATATGTCGTTTTCTCCTAGTTCAGTTAATAAACTGTAAAGAAAAACCAGCCGTTTAACTTAACGACGGCCATACAGCACGTTACGCGATAACCACGTAAGTAAAGTGCGGAAGTAACACAGTTTCCCAGGGAAAAACGCGGACAAAGTCGATGCTGTCGCTATCGAGTATCGAGTAGAAAGCCGACGCATTAGTGCTCCTAGTTTTTCTCGAACGTCACACGAGTCACGGTGAGTACGTTTGACGATAAGTGTAATGTATTGATTAGATTGGTTTTAATTTATGCCAGACTTGAATGCGCTTCTCTTGGATGTGAAAAACAGTCACGAATAATGTGCAACTTAAGTGCAAATATAACCAACCGGGCAACATGGAAAGCATTGGGGGAGGCCTATGTTCAGCAGTGGACGTCCTATGGCTGAGATGATGATGATGAAGTGCAAATAAAACATTGACAAGGATTTTTTGTATCTCTACCTAGAGATAGAGTAAACTTACGAGTATCTTAGTTTACTGCCGTTCAGTTTGGAAGAAATTGTTCCCTGTCGATGAAAGCATCTCCAATTTTGTATTGCTTGTAATTGCTAGGTATATGAGACGATAGCAAATTGTTATTTATTGCATAATCACACCAAACCAAGCTACCTAGATTGATGTGATAAAAGAGAATCTAGATTAACCGCCTCTGTGGTCTAGTGGCAAGACCACCTGCTTCAGACGCAGAGGTCCCGGGTTCGATTCCCAGTGGGGGCAGATTTTTCCGTTCGGTTTGGTTGGTGGTAGGGCTTGTTCTAAGTCCGCCTGGCTAGCTACCACCATCTTATCTAAGTCTGTCGCCATAACAACAATGTTAACAGCATTGTTTTGTTTCGGCAGTTAGAGGTAAGATAGCCAGTTCCTCTGTGGTTGAGGATTCCGGGTGAAGCTCGCTTCCACTTTCGGCCTGATCATCGCTTACCGTCAGGTGAGATACAGGCCAAGAGCTTCCTCGTTGTGGATAAAAAAAAGATAAATTACATTTTAAAATGCAATCCGGAACACGTTGGTATCTATTGAGATAAAAGGTTGTCGTCCGTGGATGTCCATAAACTATGATGATAACTGTTACGATTCACGACGTAACCGTTTCACGATTTAAATCAAGACAAACAGCGTTTAAATTGGACGAATCGCTGCAAACGGTACGAAATACCTAAAATGATGCACTTCCTGCCCACTGTGCAGCTCATTGTTATTTATAGTGTGGGGTCGGATTAGCGTCGCCAAGCTAAATTGACGAACCACGCGTTAAGTGGCAACACAAGGACGTTACAAGGGCTGAAAGACACAATCATCATTTCAGCCATAGGACGTCTACTGATGCGATGATGGAAGAGACATAAATGTACGTCTATAAAAATGTAGGAATGTCAAGTCAACAAAGTTAGTGTAACATATTTTTAATTTCGATTTGATAGGTTTATGTAGAGTTGGAGAGAACTTAGGACTTTTCACATAAGTACTCGTAAAATATAGTCTTTATTTCAAGGAAATACCTAGGTAGGCTAGGTACTTGTAGTCTTGTACAAGATCCATCTATCATTGCCTTTAACGAAGAAAGTGCTGCAACATGGCTGCACGAGCAAAAATCGTAACTTTGACATTTCGTAATTACCACCAATCATGCTGCCACTGCCAGATAATCATTGAACTAAAGAAGAGCTTGACGGTCTAATTGACGGATTCAATAGAGGTTCGTGTTTATTTATAGCCTGGGACACGAGATTAGTGTCAGTCAACTAACTGAGACGACTCAATTGAGGGACTGTAGAGGCTGAAGTAATGGTTTAAACCGCAATGATGCGGGTCACAAATAGTTACAATTACAACGATATTATTGGAATATCAGTGAGAGTGGCGTGGGAGTAGTCCCGAAGATTGCGATTATTTTGACATTACAACAAATGCATGTACATTCTCTACCAAAAAACTTAAATCAGTCTTTGATTAGATTGGAAATTATTAAGAAAACAAACACAAAACTTATGTTTTCCACTAATAATTATAAACATTATTGCATACAAAGAAAAGAGAAATTACACTTTCAGGTATAAATACTCAATTTATGCAGTTAGAATTTATTTCAGAGCTTGCACGAATAAATTTCAAAGGCAGTATCTGAATTGTTCTTGCAAAATAGGTACTTATCATTAATTTGTGCTTTATGTAGAGCTTCCAGTAAATAGATACTACTTTTACGCAATAGAAGAATATCGTACACATTACCAAAAATTAACTACGTGCATTGAAAATATTTTTACATATTTTAATTTAAGCGCTGACCTTTGATAATATTGTTCATTAATTATGATAATAACAAGGTGGAAGCGAGGTTTCCCCTCCAGTTGCAGTAATTTATCTTTGATCATATCTGAATAATTACCTAAATTACAGATACTTTTGCTTGATATTGCGCATCCTTTTCCTGCTTTCGCGAGCACTCAAGATTTTTAAATAATTTAATTCTTGACCACTATCATCAACACAGGTTATTTAGCCTCTACTGCAGAACAACGACCCTTTCTAATAACCCTCCTTCTGGCGCAGTCGGGTAAAAATTTTGAATTTTAAAATAATTAAAAAGTAATTTCGAAAAAGAGTAAAAATATCTATTTTAACTTTCAAATATTTACCAAAGGTAAATGAAGCATGAGGCCTACACCCACGGCTGGCCAGATAGGTTAGAGAGGCCTGATGTTCGCATGATTTTTTTATCCACTATGGGACTATTCCCACCTCTCATTCCCACCGCTGCAACTCCTGTGTAGCCAGAATCTACAGCTTGACCGCCAATAAAAACCCAACCAGTGAAGGTCAAGTTTGTCCCGGGGGAAAGTTAAACTGTCATTGGACCCGCAACGAAATTAATCAGAAGAACATAAGAGGAGGTCGAAGATAAGGTTCGACTTCCCTCCGTTGCAAAGCGGATGACAGGTGACAAACAAAGGTTTAGTAACCTTTATGAAAAGATATTTTTATCCACTAGAACCACGCGTCAAGGTCAGGTCAAAACTGCACTCCTATTGAGTGCATTGAGTCCACTCTCAGATCATCTGAGAGTCCACTCCATGAGTGTACAAGGAATGAAAGGAACAGGAATGGCGACGGATTGTGAAGCTTGCCCCCTAACTAGACATGATGACCACGACCACTCTGCCAAGAGTGTAGCAACGAAGAAGAAGAGAGAACCACACGTTTTAAATATTATTATTAAACGTAGATTATAATCCTCGTAATAGTAGCAGCATGTTAAACTTTCCAGCTATAAATCGAGCTATTCCGTGATTTGCGCAGGCGCATCTGGAAAGTACGAGAGATTTCATCTCAGTTTGAATTACGAGCAGATGAATATCAATAGATGTACACGCTACGCTCATTATGCGGACGTGTTTAGCGCTTTTAGGGTTCCGTAAAAATTGTGAAAAAGGAACCCTTAAAACAACGTTCGTTCGTTCGTTTCAGCCGAAAGACGTCCATTGCTGGACAAAGGTCTCCCCCAAGGATTTCCACAAAGACCGGTCTTGCGCCGCTCGCATCCAGGCACCTTAAAACATCAATTAAAAGTATGTTTTATTACAAGTACATTTTCTAATTATTATGTTTAACGAAAAACTGCGTTATGCTTCCACAAAAAAAAGCATTTAAAAATGTTTATTAATATAAAGGCCCTTTCTGTGGCCCGGTTTCCACCAAGGCGGAGCAGAGATGTGTTTTAGAATAATAAATAATAATTAATAATAGCAAGAGTGTTTCAGAAGTATTAAAAGTCATATTGATTTGTTTTCTTATTAATGTGCTTTATCAATTTGGAGAAAAATACTAATATACCTCCCATATCATGTAAAAAGTATTCTCATTCGTTCATTCGTTCGTTTCAGCCAAAAGACGTCCACTGCTGGACAAAGGCCTCCCCCAAGGATTTCCACGAAGACCGATCCTGCGCCGCTCGCATCCAGGCACCTCCCGCGACCTTCACCAGATCGTCGGTATCGGATCGTATTATCATTAATTTAATCTAATAGTATCAGAATAATATGTAATGCAATGAAAATGTTATACGGAATCCTCTTTACACAAATATAACTCACTCACGAATGCTTTCTTTATTATGCATACCATTTGTTATTGTTTTAATAATAAAACTTGTTTCGCTTTTCTCTTCAGCAATTTCCAGAACTGTATTTATACGATAATTTGTAGTCGTAGACGCGTTGCGCGTAACTTTTCCTACATAAATCATGTATGTAGGTACGAGAACAGAATAGACTACAATATTGTTATATTGTTGGTATTGTGAAGTTGTTCCTTAGAGGAATAGGTAATTTTATCCATTTGAGTATCAGGTGAATTAATTCAATGATTCATCATCATCATCATATCAGCCATAGGACGTCCACTGCTGAACATAGGCCTCCCCCAATGCTTTCCATGTTGCCCGGTTGGTAGCGGCCTCCGTCCAGCGCCTTCCTGCTACCCTTATGATGTCAATGATTAAATACTTTTTAATCAAACATCCACTATAGGTACATATTTAGGGGATACCCACTATACTATGGGAGAACATTACACTATACAAGGTCTATTTCAAGAGGATAAACAAACACTAAGTTAACAATAATTTAAGTTCTGAGAAGCAAAATCTGATACGGTAAAGTACTGGACTTTTTTCCCCTGAAATTACACAAAATTCTGACAGTGCTATAATGCTATCTAAGTGTCACAGTGTATTTTATGTACCTACTGTAGTTTTTTTTCTCTATTACATGTTTTTTTTATAACTGTCTTAATTTTACGTCAAACCATCACTATTAATTTTTATTTACTAATCGGTGTTTACCTTAAATTAATTGTGCATTTAGTTATTACCACTATTGCTGGTACACTGTGTAAGCATCAATGTAACAATTTCTGGTAAACCAAATAAAATAAATAAATTTAAAAAATAGTTTTATTCTTGTCTTTCTCTTTTACTTCGCATTACAGGAAAAGACGAATTCCAGTACAACCAGTATTATCAATCAGACAATCATAGCCGTAAATTAAAGCATTACATAGCCTTTATAAAAAAGATATAGGCTATAATATAATGTGATTGATAGCCGTAAATATCAGATATAGGCTTAAAATAGACGGAAGGACTGATCGACAAACCGTCCAGTTTCCGTCGCTTGCGCACGCGATCCACAAAACCACCGATTCACACTTCCGTACGTGCTGGTTATCTACTACAATTTGCTTAATTGTTATTCGAAAGGTGCCGTGAAAAATTGCCCGAGCTTTTTGCGAAACAATGACTGTAGAATATTCATAAGGTTTTTTGTTAAGTAATTGGACTCAAAAAGATGTGGTCATTGTACGAACGGTTTAAAAGTTGCAAAGGTCAACTCTTGGAATAGGAGCAAAGTTCGTAATAAGTAGTGGTAATAGCTATAAATTCTGATTTGATTAGCTAAACGTCACAAAAACTATAAATTCTTAATTGAATTAACGTCGCAAAAATTGAAGTGTTTTTTAAATGTTTCTATTGTACAAAAGGAAACAAATAACTACCTACATATAAAACTGTCATTAAAAGATGTTAAAAAAGGCTGTAATAAATTGAAAAAAAAAGTTCTGTTCACTTGTTTTAAAAATGCACTTACTTAAGCTTTTTAATATTAAATAGACCTTTAATATTATTTTATACCAGCCAAACGCTTCCATTATTCTCCGCTGAGAAAACTCATGGAAATGTATGGAAATACGCCTTGAAAAGGAGACTTGTTCAATTCCAAGAAATCACACTTATTGCCTTCTTAGTTGTTTAAGGAGTTAATGAGCAATGAGCATGATAAGATTTTATTATTTTGGATATTGTAACATTATGTTTTCAACCTAAAACCAAACAAATCTCTCAAACTTACAGGCACCCGGGAAAACCGGGAAGACAGGAGTTGGGAATTAAGATACGAGTTCTATCCAGGTTATTAGAGAAGTTTTGAGAGATCTATTTCTTTGTAGATCATGATAAAATCTCTGTCATAAACTGCACCGATATTATTATAGGTACCTAGCCTAGGTCAAGTCATTGTCATTGACGCAGAATGTGTGAATTATCAGGTCATTCATAGTCTCCACTGCAGGGGCACAATCCTCTGTAATTTCAAGAGGCAAATAGCTTAAGCAAGAAAGGCTCATGCATAGGCTTACACAAGAAAACTAATTTAACCCTTCACGCACCAATCTACGAGTCATCATCATCATCATCATTTCAGCCATAGGACGTCCACTGCTGAACATAGGCCTCCCCCAATGCTTTCCATGTTGATCGATTGGTAGCGGCCTGCGTCCAGCGCTTCCCTGCTACCTACGATGTCGTCGGTCCACCTTGTAGGTGGACGTCCCACGCTGCGTTTTCCGGTACGAATCTACGAGTATGATAGAGAAAATAACGATACTTAACGGAAAGTATACGACATTACGACAGTTCCTTATTCGCACGCATAATCTAAATATCTCCGATCTGTTTCCGATGCGATGGAGAAACGCAACAATCGCTCTCGTAGAGTTTTCCGTTAGATTGTATAATGATATTGATTCACAACAGTTTAAGCGGTTTAAGTTGTCGTTTCGGGAATCTGGAAAATGGAAATTCCCGGGATAAAAAATAGGGAAAATTGCTAGAATACTGTATTTATTTCAGTCATAAGTAGTCATTAGCAGTGGACGTCCTATGACGGAAATGATGATTGATGATGATGATGACTGTATTAATGTGATACTTTCTGCAGAGATAACATTTTTGAAAATCTGTTTGCAACTTTTTCACTCCTAAACTGCTGAACCGATTTTGATATAAGATAAAGATAGAGCTGCGGAAATAGACAATAAAGTAGCAGCTGCTTATGTCAAAAAAATCTTGAAGGAACGACTTTTTTGCCAAAAAATTTACGTGACATACCTACAATGTTAAAAAATCATTAATTACTTACGCACACTAACCTTAATTTTATCGAAACCAAACTTGTACGTGTTTAGGCTAAGTTTTTATACAGTAATAAATTTATTCTTTATTCTTTAATGTTAAAAAATCGTAACCCAGCATGCGCTAACATTGGCTACAAACCATAAATCAATGACGTCAAAGGTCATAATGTAACATTTCTGTAGCAGCTTTCTAATGGACAACAAACAATTTCACTGATGTATTCGGGTCTTTAGAAGAAAATGATACTTGACCTTTTTCCGCTCTATGATTCTCTACAATATCTCACGACGTAAATCGTCGGTAATAGTATGTAATTCACAAAACGTGGTCATTAAAGTATCTAAATCATTTGAAGAAATGCTTAATGGGTTCCAATCCACGATCCGCAAAGCTTATGTTATGAGTAGGTAATACTAATTGCAAGTCAAGAAGGGAATTATTATTTACCAATTTATCTGACACAATAGCGACTGAGTTTCTTTCGCTTCGTCTTCTCAGCACTGGCCCATTTATTTATTGTCCCGAAGCAGCGGTAGGGTTAAAGTAATACAGGGACATATAAAAGCGCTTTTTAAAAGCTTAATTGAAAAAAAAACAAATGAGTTTTATGAGTTTTTTATGAGTTCAATTCCCAACCAAACTTAAAAACCCTAGTGAAACGTAGGTAGGTATAGGCTTAATAGAAAATATTGTGTCCTACTTTTATTGTTCCTATAATTTGTATAGATATCTGGATTAAGAGTGGATTGACTGACACACACCTCGTTCTGGTGTCCATGTACGCGACCGTAGGCCTACATTGCAAAGGGGCAATTATAGAAAACGGTACACAATTAAGCAATTACAGAAAACCCAAAGTGGAACGGCATACATTTAGTAACCTTTATTCTGTCACATTTCAACCAATTGTTAAATTCTGGTGCTTATTGGAATGTATCTGGTAGAAAATTGAGAGGAGGGAAATTTCCATTTTATGGCAACTTCCCAGTAATTTTTAGCATCATTAAACGGGAGGATGTAAAGATGACTGTTACTTTTTCATATGAAAACTACGGGACGGGTTTTGATAAAACTTTGAATTTTCGTAGCTTTTATACATCAGAATAACACATCTTAATCTAAGACTGAAGCTGGTAATAAACATTATTCATTGCCTTTTTAAAATTAATGCTTTTCGCTTTTTAAAAATAATGACTAATGGGCTCATAAATAATAAACAAAAAAAGATGAATAAATTGTCAATATCTCCTTTACATTAACAACAATCCACACGAAAAAATAAGAAAAAAATGGTTACTGCTACGTTTTTAGTAAATACACTCAACATCAAATAAACCGCACCTTCCGCGACGCGAACTTTAAAGATTTTCTTCTGACACCATCATGGTGCCCCAACAATATTGGTGTTATTTGAAAGCCCAATAAATATCCTTAAAGAAAAACACATTTAATTTCTAAATAAATGATTATCATATAGGTACCATAAATGTGACTTGAAAAGAGACCTCACTTTGGGCTCACCTCTGGGATCAATTAGACCAAATTGTATGGTTATAAAACCAAATAATGATCACACGTGTCCTCTTTAACAGATGTATACCGATTAATCCCAACTTAACAGTTTTATAACCATAAAAGTTGGCTCAAGCGTAATAGCCTATTTTTTGAAGAAGTGCCTCTGGATCCTTCTAAAGACACATTTTTGGGGTAAAAACCTTTCCTTTAATGAAATGAAGCTTAGAACTAGGCTTTTAAATGGTGCCAATATTGGTGGGAAGTGGGGATGCATACGTTTGAAAGTGCTTGTTGCGGGAGGTGCGATTTATTTGATGCTGAGTGTATTTTAACGTAAGTATTTTAATAAATCTTTTAATTATTCTGAGTCGTGAGAAAAATCTGACATATAGGTATTAATTAACTCATAAAATATTAATATTCAAACCACTTTTGTTGTAACTTAATCCGATAATATCGTCATCATCAGAAAGAAAGAAAGAAAAAAAAAATATTTGGTACTAAATGATACACATTGATATTACAAAGTAAAAATAATAAAATTGTTGTACCAAATTGGTCTCTGCTCAGTATGAGGCCATAACGTACTCGGGAGCACGTTACCACAACGTTACGGCCACTGGTATTCTGCAGAAACCATGAGAGAGGGGCAGGTCATTTAGTTTCCATTACAAGACTCTCTCTAATTTCCGAGGGAAATTGAATATTTCCCTACACTCTCCTCGCTCTGGCCAGACAATCCGAAGGAAGTAACTTTTTAACTAATTAGCAATTACTTATTCTGTGCTTATAGCACAGAGTAAATACTAGTCCTTTAGTCAACCCGTTCAATTCCCGATGGATCACAAGGAAAAGAAAAAGTATTTAAATCCCCTTGTATCATGAAAAATTTATAATATAGTATGATGTAGCTGAATAATATTTCATTAATAAATTGTGTGATCTGTATTACGTACAGTATGCAATAAAAATATTTCATTTGATCCTCCTAATTTATTTTTCACTAGCAGAAACGGGAAAAAGGCTAGCATTAATCCATCAACACTTTTTTTATAATGGCTGGCGCGGCTTAACACTCAGTTTAACTACACGTTATAGTTGAGTAGGTAATGTAATAACGCCGTTAAATATACCGTAATTCCGGAAGAAAAGTAATAAACACACTTACATATTCCATTATTTCCTACACTGGTCATTTGCTTGAACATTCACATGCATATTTTATAGCATGTTTTAAAAAACGAAGTTGGTGTGAGTAAAATGATTTTAAAAAACTTGATAAAACATTTACTATCGAAGACTTCCTTAATACTTAATGTTTATGTTAATAATGCACTTTAAATGTTTTTTTCATGAAATAAAAATTAGTAAAGTACTGATGTTATTGTCCTGAAGCAGTGGAAGGGTTAATGGAAAAATGTATTGGTACTTGAAGGAAGAAAGAAAAGAAGCCTAACTGCTTTGAAATCACGATTGTGGAAAATTGGAAATGATTATGAATGACTTATGATACAATTCCTTTTTATATTAGGTAGGGTAAACTGCCAGTCATTGGACACTTAAGAAAGTTATTGGACAGTTATTTACTGAATTAAAAACAGCATTTCTATTTAAACAACTGAGAGATTCCGACTGATGGAGATAAAAGGGGTTTTTTTTAAAGGAATATTCATTGTATTTGAAGGAATATTCATTGTAAGAAAATTCAATGTTGTTTTGTCTAATGACTGGCAGCGTCCAATGACTGTCGGTTTACCCTATTTACTATTTTAATGTCCATATAATCGTTATCGGGTACAAAAGTGATAAAATTAGTATAAGTACTACCCTCTTCAAAATTATCAATGACTTATTTATGTATGTGCATTATTTATGATTCCTTCCTATGATAGCATTTTTCACTGATAAAGATTGTTTATACTTGGTATTTCTACAGTCATAATATGCATAAAGTAAAAATTAGAACTCGGACCATTTCGTTTGGTCCAAATATTTAAATTGTAGTTCAAGCAGTTAATACAATTTGCAACGATAAGTGCAATACTTATTCAAGTAGGTAAATATCGCTTGAAAACATGTTGCACTTGACCAATATTAAGTTCGATATAGTAACACCATCATTAATCTGTAAAATCAATCAAATATATCTCCACACATCAATGAAAACTTACTGATTTACGCGTTACCTGTTCCCTTAATTTTGGTAATTACCAATTGATTACTTTTGCATTAAATAACGGTGTACATTTCGTAATTTATTTACAGCTTGGACAGCATAAACTGGTGAAACGAGTAATTTGAAGTACAGAGGTCACAGACCGAGATGAGCGACCCAATTCGAGATGCGAAAGGGCTGCGCTTGCGCATCCAATCTCACCTGTAGTGCCGACCGCTTCACTTATACCGTTAACACTTCACTCACTCACAGCACTAGAACAAATGACGGTGCGACCGCCAACGACCGCTGGCAAGCAAGAACTGCCAGTGCGCAACGCACCCACCTTAGATAAGTAAGTCTAGATAGTGCAAGGTAAAAGCATAGCAATTTGCTTTAGGCCGGCCTCACAATAAGGAGGGTACATAAAGATTTGTTGAAATTGTGTATTGCAAACTTTTTAATCACAAACAAGTAAGTTACATTGGGCGATGAACTCTTTTCATAAAAGTAAAATTGCCAATATTGCATGTGCATACCTACTAATTAATTTGATAAAGGAACTCATTACAATTGATCAGAACTAAAATAAAATTACAAACAGCAATATTTATTTCAAACTTAGAATATTGAATTAATATTTATCTAGACTGTGCCTAATTGGGATTGTATTAATTATTATTACTTTCAATTTTGTATTCTACTACATAATTATTTGGATTCTTTACATTAGCTGGAGCTCGATTTAAAAATAATCACGAACTAGTTAAATTTACTTCAACTAATTATTATCTCAAAACAATTTAAAGTATTTGTAAGTAAGTAATGCACCAATTTGAAAGTTAATTTAGAATGAATTATCTTTTTACGAATAATATAAAACAAAGAACATGAATATAAACCAATCTGAAAGTGAATAAATATTATTTTATTACAAATAAAATAAATATGTTACTAAATAGTTACTGATATATATAATATTTTCTTTATTACAATAAACCCGCTTTCACTTTTCGTGCTTTTAACAAATATAAACAAAATTAAACAAATAACGTCTTGTTTGTTTTGATTTGTAGTTTTCCTGTTGTTTTTATTTCTATTTCCTTGTTTTTAATTTGAATTCTATTATAACAAGCTTTAGGGTAGTTTTTGCATATTTTCCGACGTTTTTGCAATTTTTCGCAGTCACGGAATCCGAGATTGCTTCTTCGATGCGCACGCGTCGGTCGATGACTCGATCGCCGTGGAAAATGTTAACCCGATGTTCGAATGTGCAATTCTTCTTGAAAATAGTGATAAAGCGGTTGTTTTATTATTGTAATGGTAACCTATATTTAGCTATGAAATAGTAAGTGGAATGTAAGTTGGTACGTGGTAACTTTGAGCGGTTAGGATATTTGATTGTTCTAATGTAAATTAGTTTCATTTTTTTGGCCGTCAACATGTTAAATTGTTTTTTGTATTTTTGAGAAGTGTCTTGGGATTTTCATCATATCTTTTGTAACTAATAACCCTTCCACTGCTTAGGGATTACCTAAAATTAACACAAGTAATGACAAAAAGTAGCGCAACAAACTCTTTTATAATTTTACAACCTCTATTTTAAGAATTTTTATTATATGGTTTTATTAATCCATGACTTTTTTTGCTATTCAAAGACGATCAAATTAACACACGTCGCAGTCTGAAAATCATGTGTTTTTACATTACATAGTCTCCTGCACATGGTCTCCTATTGATGTGTAGGAAGGTAAACGATATTTTATGCCTCATCAAGATCAGGGAAAATACAAAGATGAACCATCTGCAAAATGCGTCAGTCCAGGACACTGTGCAAAGTAAGTAAACTGAGGCAATTGTCAAGCTTTAGCCATAACCGGCATGTGCAAAGAAATTTGTAATAAGGTACTTGATACAAATAAGGCCTACCTAACTTTAAATGCTT
Organism: Ostrinia nubilalis; assembly: GCF_963855985.1. Taxonomy (NCBI): domain Eukaryota; kingdom Metazoa; phylum Arthropoda; class Insecta; order Lepidoptera; family Crambidae; genus Ostrinia; species Ostrinia nubilalis. The sequence goes on along the minus strand of NC_087101.1, from coordinate 12,233,308 downwards.
ATATTTCAATAAATATTAACGCCAGTCAACAAAAACAAGGTTTATTAACTTCTTCCATCCTTTAATTTTTATAATATTACAAAAAATAACACAATTTTTAACTAAATCTATTCAAAATAAGCAAATTACGAAACCACTGATTTTGGCTTTATTAAATCACCTACACGGAATAAGGCCTATATGATTCAAATGCCTGTAGACCTTAAAATTGAGGTTGTATTAAACAAAATGCGGTCTTATAATATTAAACACGTCGATTTGTTTGCGTTATCAAAATTTTACATACCAAGTAAACAGAAATATACTGTATATCTCTAGATAAACTTAAGTTCTACTTATTAAGAATAATACATAAATTATAGATAAAATTAAATATTCATAGTAACAACGTAATGATTCTTTACTTAAATTATCAAAAATAATATCAAAAACAAGCAATATTATTTTTTTGTATAGGGCTTATTAAAACACCGTGTTCGAATAAGGCCTACACATAAAACCTTTTAAATAAATCAAGTTAGGAACATCATTTAGTCTTGATTTTTTGTAAACAAAATGAGATCTCAATTTTTGTTAGAACCAGGGCTTATAAAGGCTTCTGAATCATCTTTACGAACTCCTACACGATCTTTATGATACCACCAAAAGCAGTCCTTTATGGTAGATATCTGCTACATTGTCTTCGAGACAGGCATGATAATACCAGCTTTGATTCTCCTATCCTTTAGAATTATACATACGGCTTTTTTTTCTTATTTTTTATTGGTTTTGTATTTTGTTTCATTTTTTTACAGGTTTAGTAATTTTTTTTTACTCTGTTTTCTTTTTATTTTCTGTGCTGTTAGTAACATTCTTATTAAATAAATATTTAGTTACTCTTTGACTCATTTAGTTTAATGAATTTGTCCGTAATCAGGTGTTGACATAAGTATCCAATATGGCCTACCATGCTGAAATAAGGCCTAGGCCTTATTAGATTCTCGCTCTTGTTGTCTTTAAAAATTTACAAATAATGCATCTATAGCCAGTAGTACAAATTAAGGTAATTATTAGCTAGTAAGAAATATTTAGAAACGATTACTAAGAAAAGATTAATCTAAAACAGCGTTATTTTACCGATAATTTAAGATGAAATCGCCAGATTTTTATAAGAGAGCACGACATCACCCACCACCTTAGAAGAACGCGTGCCAATTGGTGCTGGGATCGTGGATCGGGACACTCTTGCACTCTACCGGGTTGTAGGGCATATGAGTACGTGTCCTTGAAGTATTTTTCCGGTTGGATTTATTTATCTGTGTTTTCTGATGTATAGGCCTTATTAGAACGTAGGCCTTATTTGTATCAAGTACCTTATTATCATTTAAAAAAATCAAAAGGTAACCATCCTGCGCCAAAAACATACTAGGGCGTAACCATAAACGTAGATTTCTAATCAATATTTTGTTGGTGTTTTCTGTGTTGGAATACTTCGAACTAGGTACATAATTTTTACTAAGTAATCTATGAACTGTAAAATGTTGAGTGGGTGACATCTAGGTTTGATGCTTCAAGAATTCGGAAACCTCAACTCGTGACGCAGGGTAATGTACAATATTGTACTTGTTAGTTGACTATTTACTTACTTGATGTAAGTACTGACACGTAATTTAAAGTAGTTACGTAGGTACTAACTAGAAAATGACTGTCATTGCGTCAGAAATTTGCGGTCAGAAGACGCACTTTGACAGGTTTACCTACTACGAGTACATAGGTATACTTACTTGATTTCCTAAGTAATTAGTGCAATAATTATTAAGCATATTTTTAAGTTAAGCCACCGACGTATAAGGCCTAAGTAAGTAGAGAAACTAAAAATTGTGCCTGCCGAAAACGGAGGATACAGCAAGATTTATATTTTTTTCTGGTGCATTTCTTGGTGTTTCCAAAATATTTTCTTTAATTAGCAAAAAAATTGAAAGGTTTTCTACTTAAATCACGTTAATTAAAGTGCTTACTTTAAGTATGAGGTTCTAATTTATGTCCCACGAATCACTTTTCCATTGAATTTTAGCAATTCTGCGAGCTATGTCGGTCACTTTGGTTCTCCTGCGGATCTCCTCATTTCTGATTCGATCACGCAGGGAAACTCCGAGCATAGCCCGCTCCATCGCCCTTTGGGTGACCTTGAGCCTTGATCTGGTGAAGGTCGCGGGAAGAGCCTGGATGCGGGCAGCGCAGGACCGTTCATTGTGGAAAACCTTGGAGGAGGCCTTTGTCCAGCAGTGGACGTCATTCGGCTGAAACGAACGAACGAACGAATCACTTTTCTAATTATGTTCTTACAATAACAAGTGCAACGACCCATAGCTATATTTTGAAAACACCACTTTTATCCGACTTATCTGGCGAGGTATCTACAAAAGCCGACGATTGCAAGTAGCGCGGGCCCGTTACGTTTCTTTGTTTCGCAGACACGTATTGTCTGCGCCAAATGAGACTGTCAATTGTGGTAACCCAATGCATGAGGCATTTCGCACCACGAGTGGTTTGAACCGCAGTGTGAAATCGCCCAGGTGGTATTTTTGAAGTAGTCCGTTTAGTTCTATTAGTAGAACTAAACGAACTTTTTCGTCCGTTTAGTCCTACTAGCAGCACTAATTGATAGATCTAAACGGACTACTTCGTATTTTTGAAGGGGCTGGGGGTCTTCCACAGCGTCCATGTGAATCGTCCAAGGAATTTTTGTAACGGGTCGATTCAGACCGTAACATTAGCAAAACAGTTCTCTTTTGTATGGGTTGATTCGAAGAGAAAGTACTAGGTACCTGCTAAGTAGTAATACTTAAGATCTACTATTAAGCGACAGGAGTTGACAGGACTCTACATTTTTCTCTCTCAATATCCATAATTTTACGTAACATTGCAATCCAAATTAGGTTTTAAGGTTTACTTAAGTCACAGGTACTTTTACTACTATTATTTGTTGCAAAAATTGCCAGTTTCTATTGGCGCGGACTACAGATGCATTCAGCCACCGGAACAGTTTCTTGACTCTTGCAGCAAAAACTAGTGAGTATTTAGCCAGTTTAGACGATTTTTTACACCTACGGACAACAAAAGCCGTATTTTTTACCTCAACCATACGAAGTCAATCATCTAGTAGGTACTTAGCTAGCCCCAAACTTTTTAGGCTTAGACTTAACCAATACCTATGTCTGTCTGTCTATCAATAGAAGCTATTTAGAAGAAAATGTAGAGAAAATAATTACCATCTCTTGGCTTTTAGACAATCTAGAAACGAGAGAACTACTTAGGTAGGGTGTTTGTATGTAGGTATTTGAATTGAACCAAAACACAAGTAAGAATCGGTAAATTTTATTACTGTCCTATGACAGACTTGCCTATGCAAGTAACATTACAAAGAGCGACGAGGATTAAACTCATTAACTCTGCTTTATATGTATAAATGTAAAGAAGAGTTAAGATTACTGGGGAAGGAAATCCCCATCATGAGATTACCTAAGTATAGAAAAGGCCAGTCATCCAACGGATATCTAATGAAAATAAACAAAGCTAGAATCTTAGGTGCTTCACCTATTAAAATTTGGCTTCCATCAAATTATTTGCGAAATATAAGATAGGTAGGTAGGTAAGTGGTCCTACTTAATTGATGATTAAAAACTAAAGGACTTCAAAGACCGATCTTTCTGTACGTTCGTTTCAGCCAAATGACGTCCGGCCTCCCCCAAGTTTTTCCACAATGAACGGTCCTGCGCGCGCTGCCCGCATCCAGGTTCTTCCCGCGACCTTTCTGTATCGTATTATATTCATGGAAAAACTGACTTAAGTATTTGGCCATATTATGATAGTCTAATACGTGGTAGGTATTAGTTTATAAAAATTGTAGACTTAGAGTAAGTACTAGACAGATAAAATTCCACCCAAGCCCGTAATGAAGTGACGCCAAACAATAGTTATCTTGTTTACAACTGAATCAGTGCGTAGATACCTTACAAAGACCTAGTTATTTCCCATGATGACACCATGTCGGCACTTGTATAATTACCGCGATCAAATAAAAATCCGGGTTAGTCAAGTCATTGAGGTTGATTAGCGGCTATTAAACACAAAAAACTGCTATGTAATTAAAAGATAAGTAAGTTATTTTCGGTAGCTTCCAACTAATGATTTTACTTTTGCATGTTGGTGTGGTAGGCTTAGATCAAGAATTAACTGAATTGAGGAAATGGTCCATACATAACTAAACACCAGTTTCCAAATAAAATATTTTTTTCTTCTTTTGGATCTTATTCGCCTAGTTAAAAACTCAAAGTCATTTATTTTTGCAAATAGGCTTTTAAAAAGCACTTTTACACGTTCCAGTATTAATCCTACCACTGCTTCGGGACAATAAATGGGCCAGCTGAGAAGAAGCAGCGCAAGAAACTCAAGTCACTATTGTCAGCCTCCTTTTCAAGGGTTTACACTACAGTCCATATCTGTGGTTTACAGTATTTAAAGTCTTCATGAAACAAAAATACGCCTGTACAATCTACTGAAACTGAGCTGAACTCGAGGCATAAAGTAGCGTAACCCTTTTCTATCTCACTGAAAAATGAAAAAAATAATAATCGTAAGACGCTCGATCAATCTAGGTAAGAAAGTAATTTGTCTGTATGCGCTTCTTACAAGTTGGAGGACAAATTTTCAGAAAGCGATGAAACTGAAATTGTTTCCTCGCTAATAAGGCTCTCACAGCAATAGGTACAGTGCTAAAATTACATTTCCTCAAAATCTAGCACAACCTCAATCTAAACTCAACAACGCCGTAAAAACCGTCGAAGATTTATTACAGTGACGTCTGTGTTGCTGATAAGAGCAGCCTTATAGGCTCCTGTTATCAGGGAGAGTAAACAGTTCATCTCGTGATGGGATGGTAAACAGTGCTATCAAATTCTACTTTACCTAAGACAGTGTTCCAATTAAGAACTTTATTCATCAATGGTTGAAATGAGTCTTTTTGCTTGCAGGACAACCAATGAAAGAATGCCAGTAGAAATTATTAGGACGTCAATCAGGAAATAAAATAAGTTTGGACTAAGAAAAAGATCTTGTTTACGAACACTATCTAATGATAACATTATATCATAAGGACAAAAAGACAAACTTATCACAGGAAATTAACAATGCACACGTGTTGTAACTCAGACGATATTATCTTTGTTTTCCAAGCTGAATTTACTTTCCTATATGTACATTTCATGAGGAAAGTTTACAGTCGCAAATATGAGGGGGTGTTGTTCTAGGAACCATGGGGTTTACCGAATCCATTTCCTCTATTCGTCTTTTTCACTCATCCAAGGCGTCAGTTTGAAAAAGAGGGAGCGATAAATCAAGATGAATTAACGATCACGCTCGAGACAAATCCAAATTGAATAGCTTAAGTTTTTGACAAAATTAAAAATATGTAAAAATAAATAAATTAGAGAAAGATCATTAGTATGATGTAGGCGTTCATAAAATATAACAAACTAGCTGACCCCGCGAACTTCGTACCGCCTTAGCGTAGAGATTTTCTTTATATTTTTTTCCGTAAAAACCTTGTACAGAGTATTAGAAAACTACAAAAAAAAAATCAGCCAAATCGGTCAAGCCGTTTTCATGTTATATCGTGACAACGGAAAACGGGTTTCATTTTTATATACATATATAGATATTATATAGATTATAGGACATTCTTTTGAAACCAGACAAAATATACAGCCGGTTTATTTTTTTGCCACAATGTTGAACACCACTGGCGTAGTCTCAAAGATAGCGTTTATCAAAGTAATCACCGCAATAAAAGTAAACAAATAAAAAACATGTTGGAATTAATATTTAACATTTATTTTATCTAATTTATACAGTCTTAATTCTTACTTCAATGTGCCCTAAGCCCCCCCAGAGACCAAAGTCAGGACCGACCTTTCTCCTTATAGAAAAATCAGCGGAGTTCTCGTCAAAATACGTCCATGGTCCTCCCACAATCCACGCGACTAGCCCACAGGGGTCTTCCTCAGGGGTTCCGTCGCGGCACGGTCCACACAACGACCGCTAGCGACCATGGAACGGCACTCAGGCCCTTATGGAACCCTCATTGCCAATCTGAACCGAGAAACTCGCTCCTCAATGGATACCAAGCCGTGCACCCGACAACTAGTCTCTAACACCCTTTGCGAAAAAAATATTTACAAAATCCAGTGTATAATCCAAATTGCTCATTCTTCTTACTTTTATATGTACATTTTTTTTTCTTTTCATTTGGTTGTATTCTTTTTTAGAGCATTTTCTTTTTTTTAAGTATATTGTAAACTAAATAAATCTTCTCAATAAACAGAAAACTTAGACTACAATCAAAATATGCTATTCGAGTAGCATTCAAAATTATCCTATTTCCTTAAATGGCTCACATTATTTCGACAAAGATTTTATTACATTCAAAATCCCTAACGCTAACAAATTGATAATATGCATCTTTTTTCGTTTACAAATATCTATATACAAAATATTCGAAGTAAATAACAATAACACGTTATTACGCACGAGTTTTGAGTTGATTTGAGTTTCAAAGAACGCTATGACATCGTAAAATTAACAATCAAGTTACACAGCTAATCATGACTACAGAGCGGTTGAATATATTCTACAAAGTGGTTGAATATATTCTACAAAGTGGTTGAATATATTCTACAAAGTGGTTGAATATATTAATTCTGTAAATATTAAATAAGTTATCTTGAATGCAAAAATTATAAGTACCAATAAGGTTCACATTCTGAAACGTCTTTCAAATATGAATTTATTCACGTATAAACCTGTGATTGATCTAAATATTGAAACCAATCACAGATTTGAATCATTTTTTGAGTTTCATCCAACTTCAGAATACGAACCTTAAAAATTCCAGAAATACGTATTAGTAGAAACCTTACAATTTAAAGATTAGTCGTACGTTATTTATAAACAAACATCTGCAGATACTTCTTAACGAATTATTTTATACAGAATTTTAACATTGTATATGAAAATCAAAAATCCTTTACATAATATTATGTAATCTTCGAAATAAATACTATCATTTTACTATGCCAAAATAACTAAGTGACTTTTTCCTGCGATGCTGATTTCACGTTTCATTATTTCATACATGTTTTTCATCTTACGTGGGCTACAAAAACGTAACCAGCAGCGTGATACGCACGCCACAGATTAGAGAGACAGTGCCGAAATCCGCAACATAGGAAAAAGGTCCTTACAATCATTTTATTAGGAACAACCAATCAATTACAGAAGCCAATCCCAATAGATTATTTTAAGAAAATTCTCAAAAGGAAATCCTCAAATATTTGATTAGATACAATGGGAACTAGTGACAGTCTCACAATAAGAGATAAAATACAACAACCAACACAAATGTGCTCTTAAATCAATGCAAAGTCTGGACACAAACCGCGTTGTCTTCTCACAAGTATATCTTCTTAATTAATATGTACAGAGGCCAGCCCGGATTCTCCGAAAAATGATCACTTCACGAAGGCATCTGGAGGTATTTTGCCTTCTGAGTTCAGTTGGTTGAAGATGAATAGCGCCCTTTGTAGGTCCCAACCGGTCTCTTGAAGGCAGCTGGAAGAGATATGAAATGTTATACTCATGTTGGTTCAAGGTTTTGGGCAAGCTTGGTCTATTGTAGGATAATATCTAAACCGTGAAATTAATTCCTTATAAAGTTTCTCTGGCTCGTATTATGAAACGAAGTTCAAAAGATGCTTGAATGAATATCAACATTTTGAGATTACATGACGTGTTAGGTGAGGCCCTCATATTGGAAAAGAAAGGAAAACATGTGAAAAGTGCCTAACCAGTCAGCAACACAAAAAACATAATATAGTACATAGCTAACCACAAAAGTAAAAATCATTTAAACCCTGAAAATGTCTTAACATTTTGTCCAGTCTCTTTTTATCGTTTTTAAAACCGGTACAGTTGAATTTTTATTGGAGATCAAGCTGTAGATTCTGGCTAAATAAGGGGTGGCAGCAGTACGACATGTGGAAATACGCCCGTATTCACAAACATTACAATGTCTCACAGTGCGCGTGGACGCACAGGGTCACACACGAACCTATCACACTTAAGCAAGCATCGTTTGTGAGCAAGTTATAAGCAAGTCTCGTGACAAAGTTAACACTTACTTGACGCTCCAATGCTCGTTCATTCCAGTCTGCTGGCTGAGCATGGCGAGCATGGCTTTCTGGGCGTCCGGCGCACCCGGCACCGCCATGGGAACAGCCATCGCCGCCGGCGCCGGTGCGGGCGGCTCGGGAGCACCCGTTGCGAAGGCTTTCTCCTCCTGTGGGTGATGAGCTCAATTAACAATTTGGCTACGAAAAAGACCATAGTCGAAACCACTGATCAAATGACATCATTCGTTTCAGCCAAATGACGTCAAACAGTCTGCCAATAGAGAGAGATGGCGAGAGATCGTGCGGAGAGTTGTATCCGCCTCTACAACCGATGTGAACAACGCCTCAACATGACCACGACCACTCTGCCAAGAGCGTAACGAATAAGAAGAAGAAATGACGTCCACTGCTGGACAAAGGCCTCCCCCAAGGATTTCCACAAAGACCGGTCCTGCGCCGCTTGCATCCAGGTACCTCCCGCGACCTTCACCAGATCGTCGGTCCACCTAGTGGGAGGCTTGCCCACATTACATCATAAAAAAAAACTCATAAAACTCATTTATTTTTGCAAACAGGCTTTTAAAAAGCACTTTTACACGCCCAGTATTAACCCTACCACTGCTTCTGGACAATAAATGGGCCAGTGCTGAGAATTAGCAGCGCAAGAAACTCAGTCACTATTGTCAGCCTCATCATCTCATCATCATCATCATTTCAGCATTCGCAGCATTTCGAAGATTATGATACCGATTGAAAGACAATCGGTATCATAATCTTCGAAACCAACCACAGACTTGCCATGCAGATGCGCCAGTGAGTACTAATCTGCGCGACTTGTGTCACCCCCTGATGCTTGGCATCCAGAGCGGATTTCCAAAACCTAAATCATTGCCAATAAAAAAAGAATGTTTGGCTTTGGTTTGGCGCCACGTATCGCCTCCAGTATTCTTTTTTCCTGTACCTCTACATGTATTAGATATTATATTAGAGATATTTTTCCTTATTTGTTCCGTTTTAAATATCGTTTCGTTCGACATCGTTCTAGAAAGAAGAAAAATTGTTTATTTGGTTCAAACATAATAGTTTTACACAATTTAAATAATATACAAAATTTATTGAACCAAAATGGCTCCTACTCAGTGTGTATCATGTTCCATTCAGAACATGATGCTGGTATTCTGTAGGAATCATCTTGAAAAGAGCACACATTTCCCGTTCTTGACCAGCTCCTAAAGGCACTGAAGAAAATAAGTTTACACACCTGTTCTTTAGTAGTGTTCGTGATGAACAGCATATCGTTGATGATGCTGAACCCGCCGGCGGCGTTGGGCACGATGACGAAGGTGCGGTGGAACGAGCGCGTCGGGTTGCCGTTGGTGGTGGTCTCTTTGAACACGCCGTTCATACTTAGCACGATCATCGCCGGCTGGAAGGTTAACATCATGATTAGCATTATCCATCATAGGTAATAGCACAGAATAATAATAAGTACTACGTACAGAAGTATTACTTCGCGAAGGTATTTAAAAAAATGTATGCTCAATGTCATTAACAATATGGTGTAATTTAGCCTGTCTCAAGAGTCAAGCACCATTTTGTTGACAAACGTCAGTGATCGGCACTGCGCCGAAGCTATAGGGCTGACTTCGGTAAAATGATGTGACGTGAGGTGCCAAACTGCGGAAAACGGCGGAGCAAATACATGATTTAGCATGATATTATCATGAATAATATTAACTACTTATTTACCTCTCAGTGTCTTGAGGCAACTTAAAAAAGTACATTCTATGTTTTTATTATTATTTAGGCAGTTAAATACTGCACAGTATTTAGTACACCATTTTCTTTATTTTCTTCCATCATACACAAGAATACGCGTGAGTGAGTCAATTTTCGCTCGTATGTGAGGCCTTGTCGAATAGTATCGTGTAGGTGGGCCATCGTGCGTGTTTTGTTTTCGATGTAAACTCGCGGAGATGAACAGGCCTGGTAGTATCCAAGGCCTGGTAGTATCCACAAGTCTAACCCTCGCTAATCGGGATCCACACTATGAATTTATACCGTCGCATGGTCTTTTGTTAAGAGTCTTGCCTGTTTTCACCATCAATCCCCAATTATTAAGTGACCCCCTATGGTAACACATAACAGGAATTTTATTGTCACAGGGGTCACTTAAAAGTTAGGGATTGATGGTGAAAACGAGCATCTTGCTATTAAAAATTAGGTTACATTTACAGAGCGACCATGGCGCCATCTACGAAATTTACCAGAGGAAAATGGAGGAGGACACAGGACCGATCGTTGTGGAAATCCAACAGTGGACAGCATTTAGTGGCGTACGCTGACCAGACCAGGCGAATAAATAATGTGGGAACTCTCGATAACTGTCTACGTGGTCCAGTGGTAAGAGTATAAGGATTTTAATTAACACATACCTATGAGATATAGTCTGGTCTGTGAGCACGTAGAATTTTGTCCAATGACCCCAAGCTACCCATCCTTATCGCTCGCGCGTAATTATGTTGCTATCGCGCTCGCACACTCACTGCGGGCGCCCGTTGTACAGTCGCGACAGCAATATAATTACGCACGAGCGATAAGGATGGGTAGCTTGGGGTCATTGGACAAAATTCTACGTGCTCACAGACCATTCGTATTCTCACAGACCGGGCTTTAGCAGAATACATTCTGAATGCAAAATAAAGTACCTATACAAATAAAAGTTTATCCTTATTAACTCACAGTATAAACCAGCAGATCAACAGCGAATCCCATGAGGTCATGGGTGGTCTTGGGGAACTCCGATAATAATGTAACAACTTGTAGCCGTCCGGTTTTGAGGTAGCGCCGCCGGTACTCGCGCTCCGTCATCCGGATGATGTTGCGACTGTTTGGTAGGTAGGAATTCAGTCTGGAACAAATTATTATGTTAAATTAGAACGAGCATTTCTAATAAAAGAAACCATTTCTCCTAAGGATCTACTTTCTGATTCGATCACGTAGGGAAACTCCGGGCATCATCAGTGACTTTGAGCCTTCTTATGGGTCCCATAGTAATAGAGCATGATAATGTCTCCGTTCTGTACATCATCACTGGCAACACACATAGGTCAAAGACTTTAGGTACTACTGGTAGGGTATAAAGATTATGAGACACGTATATGTTACGGTTAAAGTGATAAATGAGGATCATTTCGATTTTTAGCTGTGAATGCAGATTTATAGGTCTAAGAAATCCTTAATATACAGTCCAAAAATTTTTGTTCTACGACAAAAATTGACGAAGTTATGGCCAAATTACTAAAAAAGTTCACTGACCGCCCGGCGCGGGACCGATGACGTCACTATATCCGATCCGAACGCTGCTGGCGTACTGCGTGGATAGAAAATATTTTTTTCTAGCCAAACCATCAGTTTTAGAGAAAAACTTGTCATGACATTTATTCATCAGAATAAAGTAAGCTATCGATAGATATTTTTTTAAAATAGATATTGTGAAAAATATCGCAAAAAATCCATACGCTCATACGATTAAATGGAACGCGGAGACGCGATTAGGGTCTCCGCGGTGGTATATTTGGCGATTTATTCAAATAAAGTGTTCATAAGTGTTGTTAGAGTCATATCTTCGTCCAAGTAAAATATAAAAATGTATTAATTTATTTACTTCTAACAATAAGTATAGCTGAGGCAGATACACTCTGCCTAGGCTACAAGACATTGCTATGAAGATCATTTCGATGTACACGCAATACCTACCTGTTATTTAGTTTTTCTGAGTTAAACCTACGTACCTACCTATCTATCGTTCCCATGGGCGGGCCAGCTGCTCCCTCCTGAAAATCTATTTAATCTTAGCCTAGAAGCTGGGTATGACTCCCCCGTCCTTCTCCTCTCCCCAGGTCATAAGCTGGGTCTGGGCATGACTTCCCCCTCGGCCAGAAGTCGGGTATGATTTACCCCCCCCCCCCCCCCAAGCCAGAAGCTGGGTAAGGCTTGCCCCTCCCCCCAGGCCATAAGCATAAGCTGGGTATGACTCCCCCTAGGCCAGAAGCTGGGTATGACTTACCCCCCCCCCCTAGGCCAGAACCAGAAACTGGTTATGACTTGACCCCCCCCCCCCCCCCCCCCTCTCCCCAGACCAGAAGCTGGGTAAGGCTAGCCCCTCCCCCCAGTCCATAAGCATAAGCTAGGTATGACTCCCCCTCGGCCCGAAGCTGGGTATGACTAACCCCCCCCCCCCCCCCCCTAGGCCAGAAACTGGGTATGACTTGCCTCTCCCCCCCTCTTACCAAGGCCAGAAGCTGGGTAAGGCTTGCCCCTCCCCCCAGGCTATAAGCTGGGTATGACTTATCCCCCCTCCCCCCCCCCCCAGGCCAGAAACTGGGTATTAGCACTCATATTATGTATTATTATGTTCAATACAAACAATCATAAAGTTACACTCACCCCAACCGCGTCTCCGCATTCCATCGAATCCTATAAAAATGTGGTTTTTGGACATAGCGATACTTATTTTTCACAATTTTTATTTTTAAAAATTACTGGTCGATAGGTTACTTTATTTTGATGAATAAATGTTATTAAAAGTTTTTTTCTAAAACTGATAGTTTAGCTGGAAAAAAATATTTTCCATCCCAATAGTACGCCGGCTGCGCTCGATTCGGATATAATGACGTCACGCGGCCCTGCGTACGTTGTCTTTTAGCGGCAAAAACGGCCTATGTTTATTACTTAATATCTTCGCAAGTAATGGTCCGATTTGGATAATTCAAAAAGATATATCTTTCTTATGTCTTAAAGATTAACGTAGATACTAGTTTTATTGAATTTTCTACAACAGTACTGATCCTCATTGAAAATTATGAATAATGGCCGGTTATTATGAATAATTACCGACAGGCGAGGTAAAAGTGATAAATTAATCACATTTACCAGTGATTATTTCATAATGTAACCTTAATACTAACAAATATCATAAAAGAGAACACCGGCTCGTGTACAGCGCTCATGTACAGCCTCACATTTTGAACGTTTCGATATCATAATATAGTTATCTATTCATATAATTTGGCAAAATGAGTTTGGACTGTTTCTTGCGTAACATTACTTTGCCATAATGCCTATAACACATTGTTTTGATTTAAAGTGAAAAATAGGTTAAGGTGCGGCGGGGGTGGCCCTTGGGCCACCCCTAAGCCGCCTATTTAGTTTTATACACACATAAATGATCTCATATTAATCACATTTACCAAATCATGCGGTAATTATTCATAATAACCGGCGATTATTCATAATTTTCACATTTATCACTTTGACCGTAACATATAGACTCCTTAAGAGCAAAATATTTGACGATTAGTAAGTACTATTTAAAAATAGTCTAACAAATAAAAAAAATTGACTTTGACTTTAGTCGTGTTAAATGCACTTGCTAAATGTCTTTTCTTCCTATTACGCATAATATGCGTGCCAAAATCCGCAACGGGAAAAAGGCTAAACTTTTACTTTTAAAATCAGCTAAAAAAATAAAGATCCAAAAACCTTTTTAAAACAATAAATAGCTATTATTTTCTCTTCAAATCCAACAATAAAGAAAACCAAACCTACTACAGACAATGTAAATCAAGCCACACTAACCTGGTGATATTAGAGTTCCTGTTATCATTGCTCAAGTAACTACAAGTCAAGGACATTATCGCATGCTCATGGTAAGCTTCCAAAAGCGCTTGCCGCGACTCGGAATCATATATCGCGTAGTATTGCGTGAGGAACTCTCTGACCAGGTCTTGGCCTGATGGGTTCACTAAGAATGATTGCTGGCGAGGGGGCAGGTTGACGTCATCGGCCACGTCGAATCCAATCGATGGGGGCAGGTCCGCTCCGTCCTGTGGGAAGAATGGGGATTATGTCGTGGAAAAGGCTCAAAAACTGAACTCCGACAAACGTTACTTCGACATTACGTTACTCCGACACTACTGAATATCGACATGACTTTACTTCGACACTATACTACTTAGACAAACGCTAATATCCTTTGTCGGAGTAGTGTAGTGTCGAAGTAAAGTCATGTCGATATTCAGAAATGTCGGAGTAACGTAATGTCGAAGTAACGTTGTTTGTCGGAGTTTACTTAGGTAGCCCGTGTAATTTAATAGAACTCTAGATATTATAAAATCCTTTGCAGTAGGTACATAGTTTGATATGAGACAAAGACAGGTGATATGAAGCTACTGTGTCAACTATGTAGTTGTAATTAGTGTCAGTTTTCAATAACAACAAATTATAGTCTGATGAGACATACACATTAATTTTTTTCAACAGGTACTCACCAGTCTGGTCAGCTTGGGGAACTTCTTCCGCACATCGCTGGAGACAACAAACAATATGGCAACAGAATGCAAATGTACCTCTGAAACTCACATGGACACGTTAGTTTCAGCACAAAATATTGACGTTGAAGTACCAAACCCATTTATCTTACACAAAATGTTTCAACAAATCTGTTTTGAGTTATGAGTGCATCGTTCTTTGGATCTTTTACCATGGGCTGTTGCTTTTTTCATAATAATACAAAAAAAAATAGAAAGTTAAAACAATTTGTGTTACATAGGAGATATTAGTAGGTACTTCAATGTCCATATGAAAGGCACTTGGAAAACTAAACGTGAAAATAATTGTGTAGTTCAAAAAGTAATGAGATTTTTTTCAAATATGTTTTGTCTTTTATAAAATCTAATTTGTAGGCCCAAGATTTAATAATCTATGTAGGGTTCTTTCTAGGCAGAAAATGTAAGACAGCATTCACATTATGACTAGACTAGGCAATTTTATCTTGTATGAAATTAAATTAATTTTAAGTATTTTTCACTGAATATTGCTGAATATAAACTGAATTAATCTTTATATATCCAGTCAAAAAAACATGAAAAGGTCCATAATGTGAACGATGTTTTACATTTTAATCGATTTTCACCACAGAACCACAGAATATTTTCATTTTAGTTCTTCCAAGTGCAATTAAATTAAATACATTCAATTATAAAACAAATATGGAAAATATGCTAACACATACACATATTTATACAGAAAATACAAATAAATAATGTGAATAAAACAAAAAGATAAAAAACACATCCACACAATTTCAAGTTGAGGATCTTAGACAGTTATAATATAACTTGGGCTAAACATAAAATTATGTAGATGTGTTCATTACTAATTCGACAACACATTTGTACATACTTGTATTTATGTCACAGATTACTATTATCATATTAAATTAATAGAAAAATCAAGTATAACTATGTTGAATTTTACAAAAAAAAATCTTATAAAACAATAATAAACCAACAGGATCCATACTGTCCTTTATCATGTGGAATAGCAATAAATTGAATTTAAACAAAATTAGTTAAGTTCTATTTGACCTATTTCTGACAATGAATCACTCTACGTCAAAAAAAAATATAATTCGTAATCTGTGACAAACAAATGGCACACAGGATACTGAGTCCTGCGATTGTAAATGCAAATGGGATATCGCAGGTGTAAAGTTGGCACCCACCCACTCCTAGCCTAGTGGGTAACCCAATAGGTAGAAGATAGTGGTTTCTGAAAATAACAACAATAAACATAGAAAAATAGGAGCAAATATTTTACGTTAAGTTACAGTAAAATTGATAAGACATGAAGTAGATAGGCAAGCTTGCTGCGTTGATGGAATTGTTAGCAAGCCTATCAATACATTAAAAATATTTTTATTATGTTATAAAAAAAGGTTTTAAATAAGTTTAAAAAACATACAAAAACTCATTCCTTTGCTCCAATTTTTCTATGAACATAATAACAATCACATATGGTAACAGGAAATACAGTGCATTCTCAATTTTTAAAATATCGTACATTCATCTTCACACACAAAATTCAATTGAGTTAGGTACATATTACATAATATTGATTACTTTGATAAATATAAAGCCCCAATATATTGTTGTAGTCCCAATATTATTGTTCGATTAAAAATATTGACAATAAAATGCCCAAATATTGTTGTTCGATTAAATATGCACCCAAATGTGTGCTGACTCTTTATAATTACTTACAAATTGTCTGCTTCCCAGCCATACCATGTCATGCAAGGCCTGTCTCACTTTCTCAAACGGAACTGACTTACCATAAAGATAAAGACAAAATAGTTAGTGTAGCACTTGAATTTAGCTTTTTTTTCTTGTTCTCTAGTATCTAGAGTTCCGAGACCAGTGAAACAGGCCATTTTCTTCTCTCATGCCTTTGCTAAAGCGCTTCCATCACGGTTCACAAGATGTTTATTACCTGACATAAATTTCGTGATCATTAAACCTGTTCACCAAGGGATTCCCTTTCAGGTACAGCTCGACCAGAGGCAACGCTTTCAGGGCATCCAGTGACCCCAGAAATGGTATCTAAAATATTACAAAAGCTCGTAATACAAAATTAATTCTGTAGTGGTATTTTAATCGTTGAACTATTATACAAAAAACTGTTCACTAATACTTACCCTGTTGTCTCCCATGTATAAAATCTTCAAGCTCTTGAATTTACTTGATAGAATCTTGAGATGTTCAATTCCATGCAGCTTGTTGTCATTCAGATTCAACGCTTCAAGATCGGGAATGTTCTCAGCGATAATGTCTATTGCAGCCAGCATTATCATTGGACGGGAGAGGGCACAGAATATGTCCGACAAGTCTGCAATAAAAAATTTTTTGATTGCAGATTAATAAAGTTGCAGCAACTCCTTCATAAATAGAGAAATTGTGAACTAGAAGAAACCTATGTATTACAGAAAATGCTAATAAGAGAATCATTGAATAGAAAAAGAATTCTTACCAGGGTCAGCATGAAATTTCGTCAAGTCCAAGGCCTTTGTAGCAGGATTATATCTCTTGGCCATCGTAAGTTTCATCTTCTCTTTCATGTCATCATCAATGGACACATTCGGAACTGCATTCCTTACAATCACCACCAGTTTGAACCCATCGGGCATAGTGATCTTTCGGTCTGCGTTGAACAGCTTTTCAGCAATCTTAACATCGTCCACATAAAACACAGCCGCATTTCCGTTGATTTTGTAGTAATGTGGAATAAATATTTCCGGAGAGATGAAACTCAATAAAGTCTTCAGTATGACATCTTTGTCATGCTTGGCTCCGTAGGGGATGATGATCTGATACCAAGGTAACAGGCCAACAATAAACCTTTTCTTGGGTACACCGCCTCCTCTTGGTATTGGCGAGTTGGCTCCACGACCTCCCCGACCTCTATAATGACTCTTCCTGTTGTTAGGACCTTGCCCTGAATTTGCTCCCATATCAATGTCATCGTCCAAGAGATTTAGTTTCGCATCATTCCAGTTACGAAACTTCTGCTTTCCTTTGTTCGTACCAGGCTTGAAGCTGACTCTCCTTGTATTGCTTGTTTGTATTCTATCATCATGTTCTGTACATAAAAAGGCTAATTTGAAACATTTACATACTTTCACTCAAATATACTGAACATTTATCAAGACATGAAAATGCTTCACATGTATTTTGAGGAGAAACAAATTATTCATGGACTAGAAAGATTCACAAACCATACCAAGAGCACGAATTACAACATCATATCTCATCTTGCACAATAAAATTAGATAATTATTTTATTGTGTTACAACAAGTGACACGACATACATAACAAAAATACCATGCATGGCATTAATGAAGTAATAAACTCACCAAAGTGTTCATCCTTCCAGTTCCTAGGCCTTCCTCCTCCACGTTTAGGCATATTTCTTCAGGTAAAATGCGATTTACTAGAACCAAAGCACCAATAATTCACAATGAGTAATCAAGGTTACAAAGGAGGAAAATGAACATTGCTCGCACTCCACACCACACAGACGTGCGTCACTGGCTTGAAGGGTTATCCGATTTAGCACACATTTAGTTATCAATTACCTCACAAGTTTTGGTTTTGATGAATATTTGTTATATACGTCTGCACAAGCTCAATTCTTTTGATAAATAACTTGCAGCATTTAACTTTTTTGGTTTTACAAAATTCACACGTAAAACGTCACGAAAAATACCACATTTGTTTGTTGACCATAGACACAAATATGTTGCCAGATGTAGAAATAATAATCTACTAAAATTAATACCTTTCGTGGATGAAAGAGGGTGCTGCAGTTCTGTAAACTTATTTATTTATTTATTTATTTATTCATAATTAATATTGTTTAGGAATTTTTATGCTGACATAGCCTTAAGCAGTAAAATCTTCTGTAGGAATTATTTCTGATTTAATTCATTTTTGTGTTTAATTCTACTGGCCTACAGTAGTGTTTCCAAAATATTAATTTGATTGAGATAAATCAAAGTCAAAATCAGTATTTTTTTATTTATATGGAAAAGACTAGCTTTCCGCCAGCGGCTTCGCCCGCGTGGAATTTTGTCTGTCACAAAAAAAAATTATCGCGCGAGTCCCGATTTCAAAAACCGGAACAAAAACTATCCTCAAACTCAAACTATATCTATGCCAAATTTCATCAAAATCGGTTTAGTGGTTCAGGCGTGAATGCAAGACAGACAAATAAATAAATAAATATTCTTAGACATATTTTTACACTGCGCTTCTAGTCCTAAACTAAGCAAAGCTTGTACTATGGGTACTAGACAACGGATATAAACATACTTAAATACTTTTTTTTTGTAAATACATACTTATTATACATAGAAAACACCCAGTCCAATACAAACAAATATGTTCATGCACACAAATGTTTTTACTGTGCGGGAATCGAACCCGCTACCTCCGGAATAGTAATCCGTTTCGAACCACTACACCAAACGTCCGAAAATTATCGCGCGCGTCCCTGTTTCAAAAACCGGGATAAAAACTATCCTCAAACTCAAACTATCTCTATGCCAAATTTCATCAAAATCGGTTTAGTGGTTCAGGCGTGAAAGCAAGACAGACAGAGTTACTTTTGCATTTATAATATTAGTATAGCTAGTCTATAGTAGTAGTAGATAGATAATAAACGTTACGGGACTATTCTCAGTTCTCACGCACGTCCCACCTCTCATTCACACCACTGCAACTCTTGTGTAGCGACAGCCAGGATCTACAGCTTCACTGGTTTATCTACCAGTGAAGATAAAGTTAAGCCTGCAAAAATTTTAAGGTTCAATTTCTCTCCAGGGCTAAGCCGATGACTGGTGACAAATTAAAGGTTTCAGTAACTATAAATATGTAAGTAGATGATAGTGTTTACAAATTGCCAAATATTTTAATAAAAGACCATTAATATTAAAAAAAACATACTGGTTTGGAGCCTTACTTAATTAAGGCTCTTCGAGACCAATATTTGGTTTCTTTCTGCGATATAGGTACCAACATAGTTGATACTTAGTAAACTGGATGAGAATGCCTTATGGCATTAAGTTCGCCTAGTGTTAAAATTTTGGCATTTAAGTAATAATAATAATAATAAAAAGCATTTATTTCTTTCTTTCACAATCCAATAATACAGTGAAACACAAATTGCTATGTACTAATTGAACAGGGTAAGATTGTGAGAGAACTGGAGTCTGAACTAGGCGTGAAGCCTGTACTACAGAGCGCCAGTACTCTCCTCTCTCGATAATGGCCGGAGCACATAGAATTTATTAAAGTTATTTTAAAACTAGACAAAAAACTAGACGAGTATTGAAAGAGTGTTTATAAATAAATATTTAAATAGTTTTACTTTTTATAAACTATACGCGCGTTTTATACTTTGATCTCATGGTCCTTCGAGCTAGATTATAGTTCGAAAATAAAATTAAAAAGTAACCAGGATGAGGAAAGTTAAGAATCAAAGAAGTTATAATACATAAAATACATTCAATAATTAATTAGAATGAAGTACTTAGAATAGGTACTTGTACCGTAAAACATCTATTGTCCCTCTATGAAAATAATACACTATATTTCGCAAATGTAAGAAAATCTACTATTCAAACATAATTTTCATGAAACTAGCAATACTAACAAAAGACGCATCCATTTTTTTCATAGATTCTTGTCTCTGGTTTTGCGCTGTGAGATCCGTTTTACGCAGCACCACCTTATAATTTAATATTCAGTCGTACAATAATATCACTTAATTTTAAAAAAGGCTTTTGATACTATTTCGTATAAATAATGTTTATTGCTCAAAGTTTCACAAAAACTGATAAAACTATGGCTACTGAAGTTATATTTCTAAAATATAAACACAAACAAAATAAAAGTCTTAGAACGGAACGTATTAGAAACCATAGCATTTAAAAATAAAACGATCACAGACAAAGTTCGTGTGCTTTTCGAGTCTGCCATGTTTTGTCCTATTTGTCGCGCTTGATCAACGCGTTCGTCGCGTTTACTGTTTTAAAACTGTTATTTTCTGAATGTATTACGGGCTGTGTTTTGTTTACAAATAGTGTAGTTGATGGTGTTGTAATTAATTTACTAAAACATTTGGTCAATCGATCATTTTGTTACCTCTGTGTGCGACAGTGTAATTCGAATTTCAACAATTTTATAATCGTCCGCTAGCTTGCTTGTGTCTGTATTCAAAGAAATTACGTCGCGTATTCGAGACATTCTCATCAAACGCAGTGATTTCTTAGCAAATTGTGTCGAGCTGTGACGCAACCCACGTGCACATAATACAGTGAGCATCTCATGCACATTTGTTATTATTTTGTTCACGAGTTCGTGGTGCGTCGCCCGCCGCCTTCGCGTTCGCCCGCTCGATTAGGCATCTGAGTATTAGACGGTGATTTCTGGTGCATTATTTTGTGCGGGCTAGTGTTGGTGTCGTCATTCGGTGCAACGCACACGTGACTCGGGACGAGTGTTTGGGTGTCAGTCGACTGCGGTTCGCGAGCGCACGGGCACGAAACAGTCCGGCAGCACTCTGCAGTGCGGAGCGCGCGATTCTGAGGTGAATCACCGCGCGTTGTTGACCGTGCTTCGCCGTGTTTACCCGCGAGTGCATAAGTGCGTGTAGGGAAGTGAATCAGGCATGAGCGGCGCGTTGCGGCGCCGATGACACCGCCGTCCGGAGAGACGGCGTTTTGATCCCGTGTGTGTGCTGTTATGGTTGTTGGGTTATGAGTGTGTGACAAATTTGTAGTGCAAGGACACTGGAGCCCCTAGACGGAGTTGGGCCCGCCGGGGCGGCCCTGGTACTTTTGGGGGCTCCTCACGAAGGCAAGATGGCTGCGTGGAACCGCCACCACCACTTCAACATGCTCATGGATGAGAATGCCAAAAATAAATGTAAGTAGCAAGATTTATTTGTTATTTTTTTCAGTCTCCATTAGTCATTTTCAGTGACATGAGTTCGAACAGGTTTTTGCATTGATTTGAAAAATCTCTGTAAATAATATAACTGTAATATTTACAATTAAAAAAATCTATTCAATTCGTAAAAATATTGCTTAAGAAAAAATTTGTAACAATCCTAGTAGGTACCTACATCTCATTTAACTAATAATTACCCACATAACTCTAGACATTGTCTACTTTAAAATTATTAAATGCGATACACTAAAAAAGTGTTTCTACATGCGATAAACATCCATCTGGCCTTCTTAAAATATTACCGAACTCTTTTTTAACGCTCAATTAATTCAATCACTAATAAAGTCTATCTTACATAGCAACATACCTATTACCTATCAACTGGTAAATCTGGAAATCATTGGGGGAGGCCTATGTTCAGCAGTCGACATCCTGTTCCTAAAATGCTGATGAATTATGCTCAGTCGTTTGGACAATCCATGCTGCATAAAAGTAAACAAAAATGTAGTTCCTTCCATTAACATTGAATGCATACCCAACAATGTTCATAACAAAATTGATTTGACAACCTTATTCTTTATAAAACAAGTTCACTAGCATCAATCACTTTCATTCATTTGAAACTATTCAACATAGGAAGACTAGTGCATCATCCGAGACCTCTCTATATTCCTGGAATCGAGAAAATAGCCTTAATTTTCCCGAATTGCAATCAGAATTCTCAGTAATCCAGCAGCAATTCCAGGTATTGGCTGGTACAAGCCTATTTACAAACAAACTCATTCTTATTTCTTTAAACTTATGTGTTTATAAACATTTCACTTGGTAACTTCTAGTTTAGTTAAATGTTTTAGTGTAAGACAGAAATCTAGGTACAAATGTTATGTTTTGATTTTCATCGTGCCACAAATTATCTACCTATCTAGTACATCTATTATATTATTGTTGGCATGTGCCACAGATTTAGTACTGTTACTATGTGATAGGCTATCTAAAACGTTACAACTAATCACAAACCACAATACAAAAGGAGATAAGCAGCTGAGCTGACTTTTCAGTTAGGTACTAATAATATTTGATTATTGTTATTGTATTGTTATTACATAAGTTTCTTTGGGTAGGTTATTTAATTAGTTTTAAGTAACGTATTATTAGGTAGGTTCCTTCAATATCCCACCATTTCAAACTTTTATCTCATAATGCTTAGAAACTGTTGAAGCTAATAATTTCTTCCTCTTCCTACAATTATACATCTTGACCCTTTTGGCTGATACAAGGGCAATAGCTCCTTTTGAAGTGACCACACCATTTGTAACAATCAAAGCACCTAACACGGCCCTTGATTCAATGGACACAATACAATTTTCCGCCTATCACCTTTACGTGCGATAGGTTTCCATGGCCCTGTGTGTGTATATTGTTGAATGCACACAACCCTCTGTGACCTACCTGTGGAATACACCCGCTGCCCTACATCCCTTCACCTTTATTTAACGTTTGTCATATTTAAAATTGATATTTTCCCGATATTATTTCGACCGTGCGAAAAATGCGACGCGCAAAAATGCTATATTCGGTCGCCTGAAAGGACAAATTTCTACAAAACTCTTTCACTGAGTCAAAACTTTTACATCGGTGTTTTTTGAAACTTTATAATGACAATCTATACTAAGAAATAATGCGATATTATCAAAATATAATTCTGCTACATTAGACATGAATAAAAGTTGAAAAAAAGTTTTGATACTGCACTTGGGTTTTGGCTTACCCAAGTTTCTTTCTAGCTCAGTTCATATCCACTTATTAATGTCGTCGTTATGTATTCAAAAACACTGAATGAATACAATGTCTAACTTATGATTACTGAATTCCGTTGTTACGTTTTGTATTGGATATTATTATGACATTATGTCCATTTGAGTCTTATTCCGAACCATCAATCACCAAGTTTACATAACGGTGGACTACAAACATGCAATTTGTTGAAAAGCAGCTATTAATGATACGGTAGCCGACGTTGTCGCGAAGAAAATTGTATTGACGTAATTTGTGGTTTATTATCAGTTCATAGCGTCGGCCCTAAAGTTGTTTAACGGACGGTGACGACCCCCTAATCTTCGGACTAATTATGTTCAACCCTCACAGATGGGTTCCTGCATTGACGCTTTATTAGATGTAATACGTCTTTTATGTCCCTATTCAAATTATTTGTCAATATTCAAATTCAAATTCAAAATTCAAAATTTATTTATTGGAAACAAGAAAATTTGTACATGAAAAAGCGTGTACGATAATAGCCGCAATAGTTTCAGAGAACTGTGGTGCGACTACTAACGCCCACTTCCGTAAAAAATATTCCATAAACATACTACTTTAGGCGTGCTGTATGTATGTGTGTGATGTGTGTATGTGTGTGGTGTGTGTATGTGTGTGGTGTGTGTATGTGTGTGGTGTGTGTATTTGTGTGTTGTAAGAGTGTGTTGGCTTTAATAATATAGAATAGAAGGAACCCAAGTTACCCGTTTAAGAAATTTTCAATCTCCTGATAAGTGAGCGTATGAAGCCATTTATCAATCACAATTTTACATTCACGCAAGGTAAGTTTGTAGATGTTGAGAAGTCTATTAATTTTATTATATAATTTAGGACTCAGGAACCGATATTGTCGACTCGCCACTCCAAGTACGCAGGACTCCAATCTGCACACTTTGTCATGTCTTCGGGTCTTTTCTTCCCGGTTAGGTTCGAATACCAGACCAGCGTGTTTGCGGAGTACAGTTTGCATGATAAAAGAGTGTCTTACTCTTGGTAACCTACACAAAGCATATAGTTCGTCAGTTGGAAAACGAATGGGGTTGTGAGTCATGACTTTTAAGACAGCTCTTTGTGCCCTTTCCAGACGTAGGAAAGAGGTCTTACAAGCGTTACCCCATGCTGTGATACAGTAGGTCAGTACTGAGTGGGCAAGAGCATAGTAAACAGTCCTGAGGGTGGTGAAGTTGGCTGAGGTTCGTAAGTTTCTAAAAACAAAAATCAGCTTTCGAACCCTTGCAACTAGTGATGTGATCTGACAGTTCCAGGACAACGTACTATCTATCATTACGCCTAGGTATTTAATGCTATTAGTTCTGGAGATACTTACACAGTTGCAGCTCGCATTTACAGCAGATATTCCACACTTGTGTGCAGTTATATCAAACAAAGAATCAGGTTGGGAAGCAAGTCTAGGAGCAAAGGTTATAAATTTGGTTTTGTCAGTATTGAGGGTAAGCAAATTTACTGATAACCATTCCATGACTGTCTTCAAAGCAGATTCCGCACGAGTACGCGTTTCTGACCAATTAGATCCCTGAACCAAAATCGCAGTATCGTCAGCATACGTAATGATTCTGGAGTGATCCAGTGACATCATACAAAGGTCGTTAATGTAAATTAAAAACAGAGTAGGGCCAAGAACACTACCCTGAGGAACACCATAAGTGATACATACATCTTGACTGGTAAAGTTATCAATTTTTACTACCTGAGAGCGTTCACTTAGATAACTCACGAAGATGTCAAGAGCCAAACCTCTAACACCTATCCTCTCCAGCTTTTGAATCAAAATCGGGACCGAAACAGTGTCAAAAGCTTTTGACAGGTCAAGGAAGATAGCAATAGTCTTTAATTTTTTATTTAAATTTGATGCCACATCGTCAACTAACGCCAGTACTGCGTCTTCAGTACTTTTGCCGGACCTGAAACCAAATTGATTATCTGCTAGGATATTATGTGAAGTTAGAAAAGCAACGAGTCTTTTGTTGATGATTTTCTCTAAAAGTTTAGACAAAATAGTAAGCACAGATATGGGTCTGTAATTATTAACACATGACGCATCTCCACTTTTGTGTATCGGATGTACAAGTGCTTTTTTAAAAACTGAAGGAAAAGTACCGGTCAAGAGGCAAAGATTAAAAACATGGCATATAACAGGCACCAGGATGTGTCTAGCGGCCCTGATGAGTTTAGAAGGGATCCCGTCCCACCCCGTAGCACAATCTAGGTTAAGTCCAAGAATCAAACACTCAATTTCGTTATTATCCGTTGTGAAAACAGCCATGGAGTCAGAGGGTGAGGCTAGTGAAGACGGTTCAGGTACAGTAGGGCAACGTCTGGTGGCCACGATTCTGGACGCCAGGTTTTTTCCCACATTAGCGAAAAAGGAGTTTACAAAATCTACCGAGCGAGATGGACTTTCGTTTACGGATAACAGTTTAGTGGCAGTTGACGATGTCTGTTTCAAATTGGCGATTGATTTAATTAGATTCCAAGTGGCTTTGGGATTTTTGCTGTATTTCTTGAATTCTGCACTTTCAAACTCTCGTTTAATTTTTTTAAGTAAATTGTTGCAAAAGTTTCTATATCGTCTGTAGGTGATTTTCAGGTTGTCGTTATAGGGGTCCCTCTTAGATTGATGGTGAAGTCTATCTCGATTTCGTATACAACGTAACAGTCCCGGCGTAATCCAGGGTTTGATGATAAGGTTTCTACTTGAAGTCCTATGTGTACGAGTGTTATTTCTGACCACTTCGGATAAAATACCAACCAAAAGAGTAGCTGCTTCAGTTGCAGTGTTGGTGGCTAGGACTGGTGAGAAATCAGTTGTTTCGAGGTCTGTTACACATGCAGGGATGTCAGTACGCGTAGCAACTCTTTGGGTCCTTGAGGTTACTGATTCAATATTACAAGCCATGAGCATTGGAGCGTGGTCAGTTATAAATGAGTCAAGGATAAGTGTAACAGCCGTTGACGCTTTATTAGATGTAATACGTCTTTTATGTCCCTATTCAAATTATTTGTCAATATATTTCAATTTGTATTAACAATGCGTGCACGTGCCTGGTATGTTTCTTTTGTACTTTAGGTGATTCACTGACTTAGATAGCTTAGCCGCCCTGACTGTACACGAATGATTGTTCGTAAATAAAATTTCATTCGGATGTGATTGTGATCAAGAGGCTATATTCACATACGTTTTGAAATTATCACAGTTGCAGATATGTAAGGAAACCTATTATTTCTGTATATTATTAACCCATCGAACACCAAGCGGTCGCATAAGACCACATACATTTCTATCGTCTCGATTCGCGAAGGATCATATCATAAAATACTTTATCATAATGCCTGCCTGACCCGATGAAAACCCATACATATTTTACACTCCGCCGCTTGAGATGAAACTAAATAAAAAAAATTTAGTTTCCTTGTTGGGTCCACTAAGCCGCGAAGATCCTGAATCTACTCATAAAAAATTTCCTTGCAATTTTCCTTCCATTTTGGTCAGATTAACAGTCACGTTCTAACATATCATAGAGTCATAGACTGTTGTCATTATTAACATTTTATCCTGTGGATAAAACCTGTTACTAAGCACAGAAGTGTGGATTCGTTGGAGTGACGAGCTGCTGAAACTCGTACCCATCCGTTTATTCAATTTTCCGGTAAAGCCCGCCGTATCACTTCCCACGCTTTTGGCACTACACTGGCGATCGTTGCATTCGCGAGTTCTAAATAACACAAAGATACTGCTCTTAATACCCAGTTCTGGGGTATCCGGGCAATTTCTCGGTATTTTATTACATAATTGAAAACCACAACACTTGCTTTCATATAAATTCAGCTCATTACTTGTTAATTTGCACCCCAATCCATGTAGTTACACGCTGAAAAGGCGTAATAACTTACTCGCCTCTCTCCTTTTTCTTCAGTCTTTACTGTGGTCACTAATGAATTGTGACCGAATCTCTTTAACTTATGAGAATAAGGATAAAGATCTCTGACAATTTTGTTAACAACCTCTTTGAAATTCATGAATTCAGAATAAAACATGCTAATTTATTTCAGTATGGTCGAGGAAACAAAATTTTACTCGAATAAATTAGTACAAGGAGCGAATTCACCCCGCGCCATAATGTTACAAAAACTGCTCAGAGCTGTAATGTTGTTTTTAAAAATTCGGTGCCCGTGGAATGGCAATGAAAATTACATGGTGGCGGCTTTGGGTCACGGCGGGAGGGGTCGGAGTGCCAAATATTTACGACGGTCGACGGCGATGCCGGAACCATAGGTGAATTCGCATTTTTCGTATCAACTTTCATTCACTGTCTGAAAGCTGGTTGCTATGCGGATGCTGGCCTCACTCTGTCATTAAGCCAGTGCTCGTGCAACGCGGCGTTATGTAGATAATATCGTACTCTTTGGAAAGTATTTTGCTTTATCTACTTCGGAATATAATAATTCTTATTATCTTGTCATCTATTATGATTTGGGATACTCGTGTTTGCGATTTATCGCGACATGCTATTTATTTTGTATTGCTTTATTGCGTTTCCTTAGCGATGACGAAACTGTGTTTGATTGGTTAATTGGATTGAGTTTGTTTATTTATTTATTGTCAGTAGCATTGCGGTTAGTAAAGTTTATTCGCTATGTATTATTGGATTTTGTGTCTAATATTATTTTTCAGTCATAGAAGCAGTTGGCACAGTATTGTTTTGTCATAACGATCGGCCAAAATGGTGTGATGACTGATAGTTATTTAAAATGAATCGTGGTGTTATTTATGGTCTTCGACTCGCTAACGGTTGGTGTTCCACAGTCAACCAGTTATCCCCATGTCTGCGAATCGAGTGCTTCGCTGTGGCCGGTGAATGGTCACCTTTCACCGACACACTGTCTAGACGACTTCGTTTCGACTCGTGAATGAATTTTACATCGGAATGCGGAACGACAATTCATCGTGCCCCACCAAAATGTTCGGTGCGCTTTGCGAGTGAAATCTCGAACGTTTAGCGAAGCCGGCTCTCGGACGTCGTCCTCGAAACTACAGGAAAGGTTCCGCAAGTTACTCGAGTTAACATTCAAACAAGAGTTGTTATTAAAATGTTAGTATCATTTGTTCAGGGTGCTTGTTCAAACACCTGGACAAAGCGTGGGCAGCGCCGGGCGGCGCTGTGTGGGCATTCAGGTACCCTATGCAAATTGTTAAGATTTCTCCGGCGAGTACTGAGTCGACCCATTATTTCTGAAGCCGCCACGATTTCATTGCGCACCAACAATTTGCATTTTAATTGGACGAAGTCTCGCTTACAGATCATAAGCGCGCTTTGTAGTACACCACAAACCCCTTTGTACCGCGATTATTGAGCTAACAACTCTCAAATACACACAATACTCATATAATTACTTTAACTTTCACTCAATTGTTGTTTTAATTAGAAAATTATTGAAATTATGAAGTAAGTTCCACAATCGTAAACACCGGGGCATTATAATGGAGTATTATTTCTAGTGGTTTCCGCCTATCAACAGTTTTGGAAGGAAAATAAAAACTTATTTTTATTAGTCACGAAGTTGTCGGAGTGTGACGCCTGACGAGCCAGCCCTAAAGTGCCTCTTGGTGTCATCGACCGGCTGTGAAGGTTTTTGCACGTCCAACGGTGCTGTTATTTTAATAATTGAATGAGTATGGAAAGTAACGTCACAGACATTCCTTCAGTTAACGGTACGCCTGTTGTACTGAGCACATACAATGAGACTAATTTAAATTGACGATCTATGTTGGTACCTTATTATTGGTTGATGAAGCACTTTGCCAAAACTAAGTCCCTAACATTTAAAGTAAAATGTACAACTAAGTAAATATGTGGACAACAACCCCGTGTTTCAGATTTCCACGTAGTTCCAACGCATATTTTGTACAAAATAACTTATTGCTAAAGGCGACAGACATTGGCTGGCGTCGAGGTTACCTTATTTCGTAGCCATTGGGTTCATTAATGCTTTGTCCTTAACCTTGAGGCTAATCGATTTCGTTGTATTCCGTTCTATCCAGCTCTTCTACTCATTCTAACATGAATGGGATACTGATAATATAGTCCGGATATCAAACACTTCTTGGTAGTAGAGTTATTCAGTATTGAATACAAATGAACTTCTATGGTTGCTTTGCTTGTATGTGACTCCCCAATATATCCTAGAAACCATTTTCAGCCTTTACATTCCGCTTAATTTATTTTCCGATAAAAGGTGAAACGAAGACGCCCAAAGACTTCGAGAACCTCCAGGGAAATAAGTTATTCTCGATCAAGAGCTGCCTTTTACTACAGGAATCTCACCATCATTTCACCGATTACCCAACGTCAGAATCTAAATATCTAAAGTTGCCATGGCCACACGCTAATTGTTTTGGCACAGAGAACATCAACAGAGCGCTAGGAAAACCCGTCGTGCTATAAAGTATTAAGTTTGCGATTAATGTCGAATTTGGTGGTTCGCACCCCCATCGGGCCCCGCGTCGTTGACCTGTAGTTTTTGCACACCCAGTTACTGCCGGCCCCGCTAACTAGATCACCACGCAAGTCTACGTCGCTCGTTGAACAAAGCAAATTGCCCGTGGATTTATATCTCAACTGATTCTTGCCTTAGTTACGGAGGCAACGTGATACTCGAATCAAGATGAGCGGTGAAGATGTTGCTTGAAAGATTTGCGTTATGTGCTTGTGCAGCTTTCAAGCATATTGTAAAAGTCGTATTGGCTGAAGGTCTCAATGAAAACAAAGGAAGGCAGACGAAGGTCACAATGATTAAACGACAGCAAATACACTCATAAAAATCTGTTACCAGATTTATGAATTGGCCACTAAGGAATATTTATCTGATCATTATTCCTATTTAATTCCACAAGAACAAGTCCGAAGATTCAGCTCAGTTACGTGGGTGAGCTAAATAAAGTTATTTCCAATAGTCGACTAGTAGTTTAGTAGGCAGATTACGCAAAATGAGACACGTTTCAAACATAGAATCGCTTCGTAGCTGGATAGATAGGGGTCATTCCATCGTTTCGGGTGTTACGTTCGTACACACATATTCAACAATTTCATGTATTTTGAAATAGTATTTTAATAATGTTAGTGCCTTAATCTGTCCGTTTTTAGTTGTTTCATCTAAATAATAAAGTTTGTACAGCTTAGAATGTAGGATAACGAAAATATAAGTCGAAAAGTGTGCGTTTCGGGCGTTACGAGATTTTGCCTCTATGTTCTGACTGTTGCTGCATTTACTCGAAATTTAGCGAATTTTCTTAAGGAATCATACCTAAAACTTACAGGACTTCTAAAGTATGAAATTTACAAACCATGTAACATACAATCAATGTTAAATAAAACCTTTTACTATTTTTTTATAAATTTTTTCTTTGTTTCGGGTGTTACAATGGTTTTGTTTCGGGTGTTACGAGTACGAAAATTCAAAGCGTTTTATCGATAAAATCGGTGTTTTATTAGTCTGTAGGTACTACAAAATAAGGAGTACAACAAATAAACACAAATGGAGCGAATTCTGGTTTGAAATTACGAAGCAGCTTTTTTTCAAAAATATACAAAGTTCATGTTTAATTTTTCCTCAGAATATAGCTTTTTCTATTGTTTTTGGCTTGAAATAGCATTACTTTAATTTTTAATTACGATATTTATTGGAAATGTCAAACATCGACACTTTTTGGCAATACCTTAATTTTAGTGTTAAGTCGACATTTCAAAAAAGTCTTAAATTGAGAAATATGACTCCTTTTCCGATGCCAGCGCTAGTGGGAGGTCAAAGGACCCTCACAGTACATAATACTTTTTCACTTCTCCAAGCAATATACACACAATATCGACATATAAATAAAAATGTAATACCCGAAACGTTTCGGGTGTTACAGTTTTTAATCAAGAAAGAAACATACTAAATTAGTATCATGCTCAGATATTAGTTAGTATTTGAAATCATTACTACCATGACCTTACTTTTACCAAATATTGTTACCCTAATCCATGTGTAAGGTACAATAATAAAACAAGTACCTGTTTTTCTGTTTCGGGTGTTACATCGCCGAAGTAACAAGAAAACACACTTAAAACTTGATGATTATCATTTTTTTGGGACTATGACGCTATCTACCAATACTATGATAAATACCCTCGAATCATATAGTGGCAAAACGTTTCACAGATTGATAGTTTTTTTAAAATCGTATTACCAATAATTAGAGAGAAAATGATCATTCAGACAGTTGACTTAAGTATAGACTTTGAAGACTAATAACTTAAAAATTACTTGTTTCTTTCAGATTTTTTTTGTTGCACATTATAATTTGGAATGTTTACTTTCAAAATTCATCAGATTTAATGCGAATAGAACATATTTAGTTTTTCACCCTCGGTAACATTTGTCATGGAATGACCCATAGGTATTTTGGCAAAGTTTGCATTTTTCGTGGCGCCATCTACTGTTACGCTTTGTAAGTTCCCAAACGTTGGTACTGATAACGTGTTTGTGTCCTTCTTCAGTTTATTGACCTCCGAAGGTACGTGCGAATTATCATAATCGTATTTTTTACTAATTCAATTAGTAACTTGAAGCAATGTGCCGCATAATGAATCATTTGGATATTTTATCAATTTATATTTAACCCATGTGGTTATTGTGGTTAAGGAATCTGGAGCACAGAAAAAAATGAATACAAGTTAATTGAGCAATAAAACACTAAATTGAGACAACTTCGATAAGTTTTGTGTCAATTATTTCACAAGAACAGAATTTAGTTAAATTCATCTCTGAGAAATCATTTAATACTTTTATGGTCACTTAACTGTCATAAATAAAAGGTAGTAAAATATGCATTTCAACTTGTATTTGCAGTTTTCTTTTACAAAATCTATATAAATAAAAATGAATTGCTGTTCGTTAGTCTGATTAAAACTCGAGAACGGCTGGGCCGATTGAGCTGATTTTGGTTTTAAAATGTTTGTCGTAGTCCAGGGTAGGTCTAAACGGTGAGCAAATAAGGAAAAATTGCGATGGCTTATTTATTGCCTTTAAGGCGGAACAGAGTTCGCCGGGTCAGCTAGTTGAAAATAAAAAAGTTCATTACGTTGGCACACGTTTCACGTCATAGAAAGGTCAGCGTGCATTTCGTGTGCGCTGTTGCCACCGTCGCGAGCGCAATAACTCTGTTTACATTATATCAGTGATACGCAATGCTATCGTGCATCTAAACTCGAAGGTATCGGCCGATAGCGGCGCGGGCGCGCAGTTTTCGCGCACTCGCGTCCGAAGCGCCCCCGCGCGGGCCCCGGGTGAACGGCCAGACAGGCGGGCTGCCGGCCGTTAAACCTGACTCGGACCAGTCCTGCGGCCTCGCAAACCCAAAACGCTGCGCCAATGTCACCTCTCACACCAACACAATAAAGACACACCAATCATCCTCATCTAGTTGTAAAATCCACCAATTTTACTGCCCAACAAATTATTGTTTATTCCAAACTGAATTCCATAAAATTGCAGTATCGATTTTATCTACCGCAGATAAATTACATCGATCATTTTATCAAACATTATCAATTTTTACCTACTTTTGCTAACCGTTTCTAGGAATACTGTGGCTGGCGCCAATTGATATCAATTGTTATCAGTCAAAGAATGCGAATTTGTTTCGCTTTGTGATTGGAATTTTTGTTGCTAATCGGATATGATTTTCATTTACTTATTTTTCTAAATGCTAATTGGGTTTTTTAAGCCGCTTTATTGGTAGGACGCATTAAAATGCACTCGATTGTATTTTCTCCTCCGGCCGAGTGCCATTCGGGCCAAGGTGATGCAAATCGGGTCTCGGCGACTTCCCTGTGTGTTTATGTGACGACCCGACCGTCCCAGGCACTATGAAAATCTGCTAGATGCATTATTCTTCTGCCTAAGTGCTTAATAGAAAACGTGCTGAATAATTCACCAGTTGAAGACTGCTAATAAAAGCGTGCTCGACAAGATGGTGGCGGTCGATATGTAAAGAGATGAGATCTAGGAATAATATCCTGGTGAGATTGTTTACGGTGCGGCTCTCGCCGGATTGCGCCGTAACGGTCGCTACTTGTAGTTCCCGCAGCTCAGACGGGAAGGGAGCACACAGGTGGTGCGGGCGAGCGTCTGCGTCCTCGGTGCTTTTTCATTCTTTGTTTGCGCCGAGGATTTGCATACAATCGGAGAAATTGCGTGGCTGGCAGCAACCGGGAAAAAAGGAATTCGTGTAGTTTTATGCATATGACTGCACTAGGTGCGAGCCCTGCGCTTTTTAATACTCCACCACTCACACTTCAATTGATGGGGCATTGTGACACGACCGAAACGACGTAGTACTTACGTCTACGACGTATACTCGATCTCAGTGCAGAGTTTACCATCGACGTGTTTGTCATCTGAATCACGTGGCCTTCCGCTCGGTTATTACTAGTCGCCGCTGGGTTAGCGCGTTAGTTGTGTCGGACTGTCCGCGCAGGCATACCGTCCTTATCGGCGCGAACTCAAGTACGCATCAACAACGCCACGTGTATAAACATTGTTTCACAACAATAACACGCGGTGACGCGCGCAAGGACGCGCCGGCATCGAAGCGGACATACCCCGTACCAGCCGATTGATTCTCTAACGTTTACTGCGCATCAAATCTGTAAAAACACAATGTCTAGCCAACACCAGACACCAAAAAAACTTGAAGAGCGCGCTTGCTGACTTGCCTCGGCCGACAACAAAATGAATTTTACCAATGCACGGATGCTACAAGTGCCCCTTTGTTTTAATAATCAACTATCCGACTTGTGTGGTCTTTATTGCTCTTTTGTTTTAAGACACAACAATCGTGTTTAGTGATAGTGTTTTTAAATATCAGTTTAGTGTTGTTAAGTGATGTCAGCTCCGACAGAAGACGAAACGGGCGACAGTAAGTAATTATTAAGATCAATAGTAGATTCTATTTTTCTAAACTGGTTTCTAAGTAGCATCACCAGCAGAATGCGTCAAGGAGACCGTCTTAATGGATTCCTTGAAGACTCGGTCAGAGAATTACGCAGTTACTTTGCATCGAACAACCATCGCTCGTTGTAGAATTTACTTGAAACTTCAGGCCATGGCTTTTATCTGGCCTTGTGCCGGTTACCAGTTGGCAGTAACTAACAACGTACATAGGTTTTTACTGGGTTTTTTGTTTTGTGGCTAATACTTTGTTTGATATTAAATCTTTCTTACCGTTTGGTAAAATATAAATGCTACAGCTGTATCGTTTGTTTCTTTGTCTCAAGAGTTGCTATCAAATCAGCGCTGAGCGCGCGCGGTCTGTTGTCATCTTACATAATAATCTCAATTATTATGACTGTGTGCTATGACTGCTTCGCTTTGCAAGCCTAACTTCTTTATTGGCATAACAATCACATTATCATTGTCGTGATTACATTAGTCATACACGTACTATTACTGCTTACTCACCAATATGATCTAATTATCCAATCATCTCAATCTAATGTGATAAGTAAACCTGATACGTATTTACATAATGGCGGTAATTGATTCTAGTTGGGCGCTAAACTTGGAATGTTTTAATTTCGCGAAATACATTACGTTTTTGACTTGTTTATTGTTTAACTATTAATAGAACTGTAGCGTCACTGTTTCTATGCCAGAATTTATGTGTTACAAATAGTTTTCCTGTTAGTTTCGAGATAAAATGATACTTTTGGTTTTAAATTATGCCTTAATTTGAACAACAAAGGGTCCTTTTAAATAAATAAAAAGTACCAAATCATTAGCTAAATATTATGTGTAAATATGTCCCTTAGTAGATTAGATGTCTTTGTTGGTGTTATCACTAAAAACTGCATTGCGGTTCGTAAACAGTGAGCATATCTTGCACCTCCCACGCCAATCGCCGGCGACTAGTCGCATTCCTCGCATACCTGACGCAGGTTGTCGGCCGGACCGCGGCCGGTTCCGAACGGCTCTGACGTAGCGTTAGAGGCCTAACGACTCCGCCGAGTCTACGCGTTCGAAATTCGAACTGTGATTTGATGTTCTACGATGTTCCATCATGGCATTTTGCGGCCATAAAAATTTATGACAGACACGTCATCGCGGACCAAAATAACCACATCATTTGTACATTAATTATACATAATACACCACTTGTCAACTATAAATAAACCCATTTAAGCTATTCTGTGATTGTACAGTGAATGAAAATTATTCTACGTCATCTACGCACTTCTTCACAACTTGTTCGGACTTATCCACAACTACCGAGCAGTTCAAAATTATCTGCCAATTTTTTTAATAAAAATCTTTTCCTATGGGGTTCTTTTCGCAAGAATTACACACTCTTTCTTTGGTTTTGACATTGTTGCCGTTAGTTTACCCGCCATAAAACAATGGTTCCCCCTCCGGCGACGAGTTATCTAGCGGAGGGTCGTCACTTCGCATACCTCCCACGATTGCTCTATCGAGACCACTCAGCTGACTAACTGTTTATTTAGTCTGTGTATTACATTATTTTCTATGACGCCGTTAACGCAGACGCGCCAAGCACTCTGGCCCGAATAGTCCTTAGGGTGGACGCATTTGAAAATGATTTTGTATTTTTTTACTCTTAATTGTATTGCTATTTCTCATATAATTTTGTGCAATTACCAATGAAAAGCGACAACCATTCAATTAGAATATAATATGCTATAATAAAATAAGCTTTGCATAAGGTGTTAATGTCCGGCTCGAAGGACCAGAAATAAATTTTATTTTCAATTCTAATATATTATGTTTTCTGAAATATTCTCTCTTTACAATTTGGTAATGTGAACAAAATAGTATTATCTGGAGTAAAATAAACATTTAGTTGTATTTACCTACGTAAAACATTGTTTACACCACTATAAGCCCCTTAATTATTCAGTAGCGTAATTACACCAACAAAGAACAGTGCCGATAATTCCATATTCGGTATTGTTTCCATAGACAAACAAGCGCCACGAGTATCGATGTTCCTGAGACATTCAAAAATAGATCTCTTATTTGAGAACGCACAACGAAAACGTTTTGTCCTGAACACGTTTTTCGTCTAGATATTTTTTGGTACAGAACTATAATTAGATTTCAATAATGGTGATTCACTGGTAGACTTTTTAAACCCAGACTGGCTACACAACTTTTCAGAATAATTAACTGGATTGTTAAGAATTTCCAGTTAAGATCAAAGTGGGCGATAGACCGACAAACAGACAGTGGTTAACCTGTATCCGTTATATAACGTACGGAACTCTTAGTACGTTTATAATGCTAATAGGCGGATGCGGCCTGATTTTCAATCGGCATCGCTCAGTCATACCCTAGTTATCTTGTGTTCATAGGAATAAAGACTAGAATCGATTAAGAAATGGTTACCATTTGAACGTTCTATTCTTGTTTCTTCTGCATAACTCAGTATTATCCGGATGTTCATCATTGTATGTTTGGGGCTGATGAGCTGTGCTTTTGGGAATTGGGTTATTCTGTAATTTTGTATTGTTTTGGCAGTTGTATTTTCATCACGTAATATTGATAATCCATCGTTGATACTCTAACGATTGCACTGCAGTATACAGTGCATCTAAAATTTTAATTTGGTAACGTCTCCGAATTTTGCTCGGGTATCCCAATCCAATAGATAACATTTAGGTATTCGTGTTGTGGTTTTCGAATGATAATGTTTACCTGTGGTCAAAAAGCCTACATGTAGGTTTGTTTGTAGATCCCTTTTTCCCCATAAAAGACTAAAACATGGCAGTGGCATGCTATCAATTTGAAGGGAATCGAATATTGTCAGAAGGCGGATCATCCACTTTAATTCCAATGCTACATTTGGCGCCCAAATACATCAATTTTCCTTTGTCAATATTACTTACTTCGCGCAACTCTGAAACCGTTACCTCCTGCACCGAGTATTGCGCTTCAGTTTCACAACAAACTACGCAGTTGCATGCGGCCCGCGGTGCGCATGTGTGCATGACGATAGTACAGCGCGTGTTGAGCGCATGTGCTGCTTGTTAGCGAGGCCTTCGCACTTGACGATTATAGACTTGTCATACTTTTTGGACATTGTTTACGTCTAAAAATAACTTACATTTTATTCCGTTGCGTTATTTCACTTTCTTTTTTATTCCTTTACATTTTGGCATTTGGTAATTTCGTTGTGTTTTCTGCAGTAGGTGCAGTAATTTATGTTTATAAGTTCAATCAACTGAGGCGTGTCAATGACTGGGAACTGCGTTGACAACATAATATGTTATAGCTTTATAATCAGAACTTTATAACATTTGGAGTTCAAACCCTTATTCGCGTTTCCAAATCATAAACTTTCATTTGTAATTGAACTTTGTTTTAATATTATTAAAAGTAAAATCTAGTATCGCGCGTATTAACATCTTGTGCTTACTAATTATCAAAACTTATTAATCAGCACTAATTTTGAACTCTCGAGACGTTCAACAAACTTCGCTACACAAAAGTCGGCATGAAACAAATAAGTGAGGCAAGTGAGCCGCTATTTTATTATGAAATGTCACGTTTTGCCAGACGGTACATAAATAAGACTGAATTAACTTGTCTGCGACCTCGGGAAAGTTCACATTCACACCTTGGATTACGGGCAAAATACAAGTCTTCGAACAAAGTTTATTTGCTGCAAGAATTGTGTGATTTGTTCAAATTAGTTTTCACAAAAAAATGCGTCAATGTTGCTGGTGTTTTAAAAAAATACTATCGATCGAAGCACGAATACATAAATAAATGTAACACTGGATATTTTGCTTCCAACCCCAGAAAAAATATTATTTTCTTACCTAGACCCTTACGTAATTGAAGACTGAAGTCGAAGTACTCTTCTTTATCAATGTATTATAATTATGTCATATGTATTATAATTATGTCATATGATGACACAATAGAGCCCAATTACGAGCGTCTGATTCTAAATTTAACAAATTCAGTCATTGAGACAGCCCCGTAAAATGTTTCACCTTTTCCAGACGAACATGACGAAATTTACTGTCTGCGACCTTTGAATTTCAAGTACCTAGTAAACGTTCATTGATTGGTTAACCCGTTGTTTGATAAGATGGTTCAAAATGTGGTGGCAAACAACTACATGGCTACACACAAATATCTTAGAGGCAGTTGTTGTTTCCACTCTGGTTAAAGTACTTATGAACTATTTCGTCAGCAATTCAACATGTTACGGGTACCTAACTCTGGTATGTACGGTTTGCGGCTTATCAATACACACTTCTGAATTTTAAGTAATTGTAATAGACCTTATTTTGCTACAGAAATGTATAATTGTACACACACCGAATGTTATGTTCCACATTACTTATTTACTCACAGAAAATTACGGGATGTATGTCAACCGTGAAATCGTTCTAGTAATTACAATTTAATGGAAATCTTTTACTGACAATACGAAACTACATCGACGATCAGAGCAGAAGCTGTTCTTGTTTTTTTTTACTTTCATTTGTCTTTGTAAATATTTTAACAAGAATGAACGAGTGTCAATTAATTTATCAACATTTGCGCTTAAAAATTAACGACTATCCGATCAAGTTGTAAAAAATGCGTACCCATAATGTTGTCGAGGATATTTTAAAGCATCCTCATTGCGGAAAACGTTTTATTTCCTCGGGGCACTTAAAATTACACTCACTGAAATACATTTTTATTGCGTGACGAAGTTAACGTCAGAATTTACCATGTGTGTTGAAGCAAAATGAGTGCCCAATTTACGTGTTTGAGCGACGGTTTAATGATATTCAGTACAGCTTCTTTAACATTTCATCAGATGAGTTTTACTTTAAAATTGAGAGTGTTACATTAAATCACTTTTACGCAGAATCGGTGGTATTTGTGTCACGATAATTCAGGTTTTTGATTAAATTGTTCATTATTAACCGTTATGATTCTTTTAACCAGCTTTTGTGGTACTAATGTGTGGTGTAATTTATTCTTCACAAGCGATTCGGTATCTTATTTTGCTTTACTGCAATTAAATAAATTGTATTTAGGGTAGGTACTATAAAACACCCTATATCCATCCCAAGTAACGTTGCTTACCTACGTTGCTATGCGAAAACTTGTCGACCTACCGGTAGTTACCAAGTCGTTCCTATATTCCTTTCAAACAAGCTGAGACTACAGGCAGCGTTGGGAAAGTTTGTTTTAGATAAAGTAATAGCAACACGAAATGGCGAAATCGCTGCTTGTAGTGAAACTTTAAAAATGAATAGGAAAACAAACATAACATTCTCCCACATTTTAAAAGGAAATCTGCTATAATTATCGCTGTCTGAAATCATCACGGAATTGGCGTGACGTAGATATTAGTCATAAAAATCGTCCAATGACTCATGCGTTTAATATGCAACATAAATGGAACCAATAACCAATGTGTGGGTGAACAGGTGAAAAAGTTTGTTCACATGGCAATTTGGGCTATTATGACATCAAGTGGGTTGAAATGCCCGCTCGACGGACAATCTCCTAACGACCGCAATGATTAGTTGCCAGTTTGTTAACACGGACCGATAACTTTGGGTGAACTCAATCATTTATCTCTTAAACACAAGACAATCGCATTGTTATGTAAACGTTGATTGATACAACGTAGTAGTATTCAAATCATTCATATTACATTAAATTATCTATCTAACTCCGCATTGTTTATAATTTGGCGCCAGATAAAGTTGACATTAAAAACTGGTTCACAATCTTATCTGTGAACTGTACTCAATGTAATTCACATTTATATTTATTAAGCATGTTATCGTCACGTGAATCCTAATACTTAGTTATTTTATTTCAGAGAAAGAGCGAATAATGTTATTATGATACGCAGAAGTTATAGTGTGGGACGATACCTGGAAATTCATTATAATATTTTTAGATGTAATCAAGCAAAAATTTAGCTAGGTTCAGTGGCTAAATGAGCTTTTATTTCACGGCATTCGCTTTAGGCAAAAAAGTACCTACGTAAAAAGGCTCATCATGAGCAAAACATTGATCTATTTCGTTTCATTCAAATCATAAATCGATTTAATAAAGGAGCTCTACTCTTTGTAAATTCAATCTAATCTAAATATTTTGATTTAGAATTTAAATCATCAAAAGCAACAATTCTTACCAATAAAATGACTTGATTTATTGGATAATTAAAGTAACACACAGCATGACACCATTTAGGGATTTATTCGGATACATTTAGCCGCGGCATTGTAAATCAAGTTGAAGACAGCCGACTGGTCGGCAGTTAAACTAGAAATAAATAATATCTTTCACCCAAGATCTGATTGATATGGAACAAAAGCAAAATGTTGCCTATTTTGCTTTTGT
The DNA here is from genome assembly GCF_963855985.1 of Ostrinia nubilalis. NCBI lineage: Eukaryota > Metazoa > Arthropoda > Insecta > Lepidoptera > Crambidae > Ostrinia > Ostrinia nubilalis. The sequence continues at coordinate 12,192,488 of NC_087101.1, read as the reverse complement.
TCAATATCAATTACATCTTTTTAAGTACTCACGACAGGACATCTAGCTAAACACTGTGGTATCTTATATTGTTGTATTAGGGGCGAATTTGCAACAGAAATGCAGTCTGGTGGTGTATGTTATGTCGACTGTATGCCTATTTTATCCAAAGACTAGCTGTGTCCGCGACTTCGTTCGCGTGAAAATAGTTTGAACAATATTTCCCGTTTTTGCAACATTTTTCCTTACTGCTCCGCTCCAATTGGCTGTATGGTGATGTTAATAGCCTAAAGCCTTCCTCGATAAACAGCCTATCCAACACCCTATTTTTTCCAAATCGGACCAGTAGTGACCTAAGATTAGCGCGTTCAGTCAAACAAAGTCTTCAGCATTATAATATTAAGTATAGACTATGGTATAGATGTGTTCTATGTAAACGACAACGACATTAATCTATGCTTGTATTGTTACAGTGGGCGTGGTCGGAGGCGGCATGCCGGAGGCCGGTGGCGAAAGGCGGCACGTTCCCCTCTACGGGAGACTGGTCGCCGAAGACCAACTGGCCTCGATGAGCGCCCCCTCAGACATTCAGGTGAGCTCCAACGAGCGCACCCAGCGGGCTTTCTGCCGCTACTGTACCCCTAAGGTAAATGATGCACGAGGCAGTTTGCCGGGCGCGGTGACGTCACTAACTCTAACTCGGACGTAGGTGGTGCAGTAGGCGTGTGCGGCTGTGATTCGTCCTTCAGTTATATCAATTTCGTAGGTTTGATTTGACTACTAAAAATATGGACTTATCAAACTATAACTGTAGAAAGTAAAGCTTTTTGGTTAACAGATCGGTGAAGATAATGTAGCTAATATATTATTATTGTATATCAAAGAAAGAGTCTTGGCCCTTGACAAGATATCCTTACAAATACAACATCACTGTTATATTTGTTATCATAATATTTTATCTCACAAAAATTGATTTTATTCGGTTAACATATCGGTGGAGTCGTTCCTTATACCGATTCAGTACTATTATTAGATATCAAAATAGCTTCAATAGGCGAATCACAGTTGCCCATTTCACTAACTCCTCCGAATACTAGGAATCCGTGTACATATTATTACAATGCCACCATCAAGAAGCCTTCCTTCTAAATAAAAAAAACTAACTGGTGGATAATGTTCTTCTTCAGCTCTGTCCTATTTACCCAAAAACCTAAATTATATTGTAAGATACTTTTGTGACATGAAAAAAGATCTTTGTATTTTTTTATGAAGTGGCAATACAGGGTTACAGCCATTTTCCGGCGTTGACAACTTTACGACCGGTTACAATGTAGTGCATACTCGAAGTCAGCATTCATTACAGTCGGACAGACAGTTACAATGTGCTAGCTTACTGAATTAGGAAACTTTGATGGGAACACTTCAAAAGTGAATCAAACCCGGTGCGGACGTGTGTCTTGCTTCATTTATAACTCGAGGGAATAGTTTACACGTCCTTTACTTTGTTTAAAATTTAGAAATTAAAAAGGTCTTCAATTACTTTAGAATTTGTTCTGTCACCCCTGCTCACCGAAGTTCAGTATAAAATCCAGCATGAAAGCTTTAGTAACTTTACTAACGTAACGTTTAGAGTCCCAAAAACTGAAAGTTTTCAATCCTTACGTTAAGAGTTGCCTCGACTAGTAACGTGTGCGCCACGCCTATTGTTTTATTAAAAGGGCCATTAACTACCCGCGTCTAGACATTACGGCAAGTAAATAAATTAGTCCGTAAACTGTCACTAATTAAACACTCACTGGAACTAACTTTTCTTTCAGTGAGAGCTAAATGTACCGACGGCCCTTTTCTGTGACATGGGAATTGTTTACCTTTGGAACGGGGTTAGAAGTAGAACCTATTTATTGATCACTTTGCTTGTGGTTTGACCGTTTACGTGTCTTTTGATACAAAACAAATTATAATATTTATGTTTAATAAGTTTCTCACAACTTGTACGTAATTATATTTTACACGTCTTTTACTCGTACATTTTAAAACAATATGTTTTTGTTTGTAGACATTTCTTATGACATCGAAATCCTCCATCTTTCAGTACTTACCATGAGGTGAGATTGAGATCAAACCCATAGTCAGTTCCAAGTAAAGAAAAAAAGATTTTTTCAAGGGTATATTCGATTTTGATCGTGGCAACACTAAAATTTCTCACGGAAAATGAAATAGAAACATTGTTAGACTTTAGTAATGCTGTAGGTGCGGGTGCGATTGTGTCAGCCAGTAGTACTTAGTGCAGATATACGGTTAACTCCGATGATTGCCTCAGGCAAATAGGGTTGCTATCTTTTATGAAGTATATTTTATCTGTGAACTACAGAATAAACAATATTGTATTTTTATGTCAAAAAATCGTTGCTAAGAAAGAGATAATATGGCGATTCGTTTTCCGCTTCAAAATTTTGACGTATATTTTCATAATGTACTAATAGATGCCAACCCTACTTATTACGTACTTACCAGGGGGCTACTCCGTAAGGTGATACCTGTATTTTGGACTCTACCTTTCTCCCTCACCTAAGAAGTTTGTGCAAGAGCGACGACAAAAGACTCGAAAATTTTGCAATCCCTAATACAAACTGTCTCGTGTCTCAAAGTACCGCACACTTGCTTTCCTTTGATGTACTACATCTTGAACTTAAGTTTTGCTTTAGTCCGTTAAGTCTGTTTGTAGTTTAGATTGATTTATTGTTTATATTTTGAGATCCCGCATGAATCATTCACTCGTCTTGTTTTAAAGTTCCATATTTTATTGGAATTTCCAGTTTGGGTATAATTTATGTAATGTTTGGGTGTAGGAATTGTGTAAATATATTTTAGTGTTTATCACATGCTTAAAAACTTTGCTTATATGTTTCCAACATGAGTACTTATTTCGGAAACTAACGATATTTTCTCACTTGCCCAGGCGATGCAAGCTCGAATACCACATCACTTTCGGGACCCCTCCACGGCGCCGCTTAGAAAACTCAGCGTAGACCTCATTAAGACCTATAAACACATAAACGAGGTAAGTCCATTCACAATATATTTTAATTTACTACCTATTGAAAACACCACCACGTTCTGCAGCTCGGCCGGCAACGGATAACAATCGATCATATCGAATAACACCCGATTGTTCGATTAATCCGGAATTAACCGGTGTCATCTGCGGTTATTAATTAACTTCATATGCAACTGCCATTGTCGATTTTCGCTCGCAGCGATTAAACTACAAGTACAATACTTTTGTAATTATTGTTTACATGTCCCATGCGGATAAATCGGTCGTACGTAACGTTTTTTAATGCTGTGGATTTTCCGCCGCGTGTCGGTATATTAGGTCGCGTTTAAAAACAGCACTTTGCAATATCCGCACATTATAAGCGATGATGGTGGGTGTACAATGGTGCCCACATCGACCTTTTTCGATAACCGTGGGTGCCCGTTGCTAGGAGGCGGCCGGCCGCGTGGGAGAAAATTTATGGCATCGTAAATAAAAAACTTCTCAATGAACCAGCGAATGCACTACTCAATGAAACGTGTGACCGTGTTAATCATGTTTCATATTAATATTCGACCCACATTATTATGTACAGTCAGCAGCGTAATTGCAAAATAGCGTCTATTAAAACCGAATAAGATGTTACAATGTTGTCAGTACATTCCACTGAAAAGTCGAACTCGTATCGCATAACGCTTCTAGTCGCTCTCAGTCGGCGGCCACTTTGTAAACGGACCGTATTAAATGTTATTAGCTGTTTTATAATGTTTTCGGAATTTAAATAAACACGTAAAATTTTGCTGTAACTGGACGTTGAGGAATTCAAAAACAGTTGCCGACATGAAAAACAAGCAATTCGTTATTTGCTTGAAGGAAATTACGACAGCTAAAGAAAACAAGTGGCAGGATTACGTTGAAATTGACAGCAGCTGTATTTTATAGCTGTAGGAGTTGCCTTTTATCTTTTATATTATATCTGTAATGAAATATACCTTCTAAGAAACACTACGGGAATAATGCTTTAGACATATTCCCTGAATTGTTTGCGCCAAAAAACTAGATCAGCTTGAAGAAAGAAAAACATTGTGTTGCGAGGGACCACAATGGTTTTTACTTGAAATTCATATGCAAACCAATTTAGAAAAGCTCAACCTGACTAGTAATCGAACCCTGTCGAGACATAAAGCTCAAGGCTACCCACCGCGCCACTGCGCCATGAAGCCGTCTCCACTAAAACAATAAACCACTTAACAACGTACATTTCCATGAAATGCCCTTGGAAAAATTCGCGAAAGAAAGAATACAAGTGGAAATAGAACATTACGTTTGTTTCAACCTTCCAGCATTGTTGGTCCGACCTTTGGTCACGTGGGGCAATTTTCATTGACGTGTCGACGCCGGCGCCAGTAATCACAATTTCCAAGTACAAACGGCACATCAAGCTTACAATGTGGTATCTTATGCCGTTCCAATAAGCGCGGTTTTTCAACAAAAATGGTAAGTCTAATATGCTGGCTGAACAGTCGACAGCGCATCAGACTATTATTGCTGCAAAATAGGTGCTATTACGACTTTATAAGATTCTTTGGTGGTTTTCATGAGGTGCTGTTGTTCGTTCTAGAAAAATGACGTCACTAGAAATTACATGGAAATCATTATGTCATAATACTAGCTAGAAGACGAATGGCCCTGATTCCGTGACCTTTAGAAACATTAGGCGATACTGTCTCTTTCCCGAACTAAGTAATGAAAAGGACAGGCCACTGTCAACACGATTGATGTTTTCATCCAACCGGCATTAATTAATTATGCTAATAAGGCAACTCGCTAAGTTTGACTGTAACGTAGTCTTGTCCTTTTTCATTTTCTTTAGAAAGACAGAGCTGATGTTATATAGGTTGTGAATGTCAGGCAATTGAACTCATTATATTCACTATCGCACGGGTCAAAGTTGTTCAAAGGTATGTGTGAACGATCGAGATCTTTCGCGAACTCCAGTAGTGCGTCATAGACGATCATAGACTCATAGTGGACGCGTCATCTAACTATGACGATGATACTGCTGGAAGCGTTACGTAAAATGTGCTACGGCATTTGTTGGTGTCGAGTCAATATTCCAATGCTACCGGTCGAAGTCTACGATGTAGAGTAGTTTTCATTACAAATATGACGACACAGTTATTTCTATTATGGATATTAAAAAAAAAGAAAAATCATTACTACGACTTCACTCAGTAGTATCGTCCCATGTTGTAACTTATCGTTTTTCTAAGAAACACGTTTAAGCAATTATTACGCTGCTAAAAACTGAAAAAAATATGGCTGAACGAACTATTTTCGGTATGATCCAAAAATAACTCGAAAATACGAAAAATATTTGTGGTGAGCTCAATACTCGTCAAGTTAATTGCCGGTTCGCAAGTATTTTTTTCTAATAGAGACCTCTAATTTTTTTCGGTCTATTATACGAAAATAATATAGTTTTGCTTGTCCATATTATAAAAATAGCCGTTTGTTTGTGTTGACAATTAAAGTAGTTTAAGTGCGGGCGACCTTAGTCACGTGGGCAGTTTTCACTGGTGCGCCGCTCGGCTATCGCGTCACACTTTCCTACACGCGCTGCGAGAAAACGCGGAAAACCGCGCGAGATGTGTATGTTTACGGTCAACAACTTCGCCGCTATGCCACAATATACGGGGTGTCAGGCAATAGTAATAGTAATTAACAAATTCTTAAAAAATACATTTTATTGGTTATTCTTTTATTACTCCTGAATATCAAATTGTAAATAAACATTTCATATTTCACAAACAATAATAACTCCGTATAAATATACTGACGTAATACATTTTGCCCGCGCCCTAAAAATATTAACCGCCTCATTTTTGGCGTCACAAATTCTCTTCCATTACCTCTAATAACGCTTTTTTTAGACCACTCTATTTTTATGTAAACGACACAACAAAGCAATTGCATTTTATGTTTGTTTTTATTACGTCATAATATTTATCTAATGAAGGTAATGTTGATAGTGTTTCATATTGAAAACATCAAAGAGTATATAGAATGTTATTCCAGCTTCTAAAATACTTCTCTTTGTGGGGTAATTAATTTGAAAGACACGTGGAGCCTCCGTCCCCTCCACAACTCCACATGCGTTTAAAATTAAACTGTTTATTATTAGAATATTATCTAAGTGCTATTTGCGTTTCGTTCGTGGTCGTTGCCCTATTTGGTGGTATGTTTACATGGCTTTCTGCCAGCCAAGTGAGCTATGACGTGTGAGGTGAGCGCGTGAAGTGGGAGAGAAATAATGACTTGCAAGAGTTGCAAGTATCCACATAAATTCAACTTGCAACTTTTTACAAACACGCCCTGTATCCTTTTTCTGAGAAGGTCTACAACAATAAGATTGCCAGACGGAAGGTTATTCCAAGTAATATTTCTTATTCATGGAGCATTAACGAGATAAACTATTTTTAGCGGATTCTGAATACTGATGTTTGCTTTGTTCGTTGGATCCGAGATTTATAATAATAACATAATAATATTATTACGTGGATGCTTATTTTTTTGGATTTAAATAAACGAAAAAATTCGTAGAAATTTCTAAAAATATCCGTAATTTTCTTCACGCATTAGTAGTATTCCATTACTGCACTTGATGCAATTTCTGTGATAGAACGACTTGCATGGATCAAACAAATAAATTGTATGTTATTTTATGGGCAGAGATAAGGCAGTCATTAAATAGGCAATATGGACATTAATTACAAGACATTGTCCAATAAAGCAAAGTTACAGCAAAATGTATTGTGAGACAACGTAATTTGAAGTAGGTTTACCCGCCATATGATTGAAAAACCTTTTTAAAGTTTAAAATTCGAAAAATTTGCCTTTAATTTAAGTAGATTAAACTAAAGCTTTCGTCTGAAGGCTTTTTTGTAGATGATAATGATGTAGCATCTTTTAACAAGTCTTGATATGTTCGTTTTAACCATTATTAGTTAAGTTTTAAATCATAATTTTTTTACTGTTGAACGAAGTAATATTGGTTTTATTCTTGGAAAAAACATTCAATTTATTATTCCTACGTCAATGAAGCCTGCTGAATGTTTTTCTCTTTGTCCGCGTAAATTACCAGTGCATTCGCATTATGCAATCCTTTGGCGCCACTAGTACCGACACGATGACTGTACTCGTTGCAGTTCTAAATCGAACAAACATCGAGAAACCATGATTTATTTACACGTGGAAAACTACTTCTTACGATACATCATAATGTAATTTGATTCCATTTTAAAACTTGCCTTTTTGCACCTTCAACCGATCGTTATTTTACCTTAAGGTTTATTTCCTTAGTCTTCAGTCCAATATTGTAAAAAAGCACAAGCAATATTATTTTAGAACAAAAAAATAATCCATAAAATACCCAACAGCATTCATTATAAAATCGTATATTATGCATAAGAAGTTTCTAAGGTCAAGCTTTATGTATAATTGTAGTTATTGATATAAATAAATTGCCGGCTATTTTGGTTAATTATCATTGGAATAGAAAGAAGTATATAAGTTTGTCATTGGAATAGAAAGAAATATTTTATTCCTTTTCTGAATAGTTATTACTATTAGTGTTGATTACTCTCGATTCCCCTTGTCTATTAGTAGCCGTCAACTGACCACAATGTGGTTTCGCCGACCAACTTATTGGTTTCAAATGACCTGGTTGCGTCATTGGCATTCCAGTGACAATAGATTTGCCTGGCGTAACGCAAATCGCCAGTTGACAAATATTTAATCGCCTATGATTGACGTTTGCACAACTAGTTTTTATAAATTGGAATTACGACACCCAATTTTATGCCTAATAATCCAAATGCAATCAAACGCGTGACAGGTTTCATGTACTTCTACTGAGCTCGCAGCTTAGTTCAACTTCCTCATCTCAAATTGTAAAGTTTACATAGCGTTGTTTTGTGTTGATATCCCCAAATTATACCAACGCTATTTCGGGAGATCTTCTTCGTCGCTACACTCTTGCCAAAGTGGTCGTGGTCGTCACACCCGGTCCGGTGGCAAGCCTCACAATCCGTCGCCATTCCTCCCGCACTGCAGCCTTTCTTGTGCACTCGTGGAGTGGACCATTGAGTGCGGTTTTGACCAGGTCAGTCCAGCGCGTTGCTTGCGACTGCTCTCCAGCGTGCAGTTATATTTCGGCATATGGATACAATCAAGACCAAGATGATAACTAAGCTATCCCGTGAAACTGATGGTGCAGCAAGATCCAAAACTAGTTCGCAACAATGTCAATCAAACGAGGTCGCGAAACGGACTTACAAATTACATTGCGTAATATAAAATGATCAACAAACATGCATACATTGAATTGAAAAGTGCATAACTGGTATGTAGCAACACATGCACTAGATTCGACTGCGACAATGACTAACGCGCCAGCGCGGGCGCACTCGTTTCGTAATACGTCGCCTATGCCAGCGCGATTCGAGTCAAGGAGATCGGAATACACGGTTCGGTCAACTGTTGCAATCGCCTTATCTTAATGAGCCGTCTGCTGATAAAGGATTTGGTTTTTTAATATTTGGTTCTGATTTATGATAAGGTCTCTAATGTGTACTGAATGATTTGATGAATTAGGAAGTAAAGCAGCAGGATATTGGGTGTCTCTTTTGCTGAAGAAGCAGGAGATTCTTATGATCTTGATGCTCAATAATATTGTCTGAATGAATTTTATTCTTCAATCTATGTAATTGCGATCCAAGTAAACAATTGTTTATCATTGTTAATAAGAGGCTAGCAAGATCACAACTTTCCAGATACCAATCGTTAAAATATCTCAAGCATTATCTAGCATCACGCTTTCGCCCCATGAGTATCGTGTTGATACGAATGGCGGAGCATCAGCTGTTCGAGTTATCTAGCAATTAACTGCAATATCGCCCATTCATAGCAACGGTTAGTTTCACAAGAAAACATTCATGCTCTTTCTAGAACGCACGATAGCCCCGCTAGTCGCTTTCGTTGTACACATTTATATGTTGCTCGTTATGACAATTTTAATGTCAAGTTCATGGCAGTTTCAAGTGTTACTATGTTGTAAACAAACCTTCAATTGTTTCCTACAGTATACATCTTTCAAACGTCACCTTATCGTTGCTAACCGCATCTAGAACCTTCTTCAGACGATGATTAGAGACCGAGTTACATGACTGGGAAACTGCGGTGCACCGATAAGTACCCCTGTAACTGAGCCCACGTATCACGTAATCACGCGTTGATACCTACGCGGTTGCAGCCGTCTGTGACTATCTAAAGATGCACGCATACATGTACGCATCACACGCGCAAAGAATTTTCCTTGTTGATTTTTCTTTTTTGCGCTAGGAAAACGCGTCACAGCTTACTCCATGGGCGTGGGACCTCTATGGATTCCTCCAGCGATGTGTTTCCAGTGTGTGTGCTCTTGCTTTGATCAGCTGTGACGCTTGTGACAGCACTGGCGCCATCAAACTGTTCAGCCGGCAACGGCACCGCAAGTCATGTGATGAGAATTACGTACGGGTTCTAGACTAATCACGAGTACACGGCTAGCAAACAGTGTAATGCAAGCGGGCCAACTAAAGTGAGTCAAGGTGAGTGCGCGACGTCACGCCCGTTGTTGCCACCCGGATTATTGTGGCCGCCCGCCGCCTGGCGCCGCCTGGGCGGGGTGCGGTCTGCCTCAGACTACAGTTTTCCATCTAGCGCAACGATCTGTTGTCAAGCAAGCATCAATCAGAAAAAACTAACGCAGTCTCAAATAAAAAGTCACCCGTTTAACAGCAATTGCTCTACTTTTACTCCCAACTGCTCAGGTGACCACATCCTACAGGATATTATTTGTCACTACATAGAAAACATGACGCATCCACTGATTCATATTGCACCTGACCACTAAATGACATTTTAAAACAAGCGCAAAAATATTTATCTTTCCCACACATATGATTTACCAATTTTGTCCATGTAGCTATTTTAGTGTGCTGATAAATTGTTAGAAACAATTGGCTTGGTGATATCTAAAAACGTCCAATAAAAGATATCAGTATTATCGCAGTCAGGGCCTCAACTAATTGAGACGAAATTTGATAATAACACCCAATCATAACAGCAATAAATCAAAAATAGCATCGGCAACAATTAAATTATTTAAAAGAATTGGCGTGGCAACGACGAAGTTCGGTCGTAGTATCGCAAATTGTTCGTAACCGACAGATTGCGTGCTAAATAATGATCTGCGTTTGTTACCGAAAGGCCTATTACCGAAAAAGAGCGCGTTAAGCACCCGACAATAAAACTATTCGCGGCCTCCTTAAATATCGTATCCGGGCCCTGCGTCGGTCTGCGGTGAACGGACTATGGCTGTAAATGTTACTGGAGACAAGAGCGTCCCTGAGCGGCCCAAGCGATCGGTGCCAAGGTGTTCGCCGGGTTACTAATTGCGTGTTAAAATTTACTTGACATCGCTCAACCTTCGTCAGCTGCCGGCTGCCGACCTACCTGGAGGTCCATTGTTCTCGCGCTGTACAGAGCCACAATGAGCGCTTGTGGCTCTTCGGATGCTGGTCATCGGGCACACGATTTACTCGGAAACGTTGACGATTACGTCGTTTCTCAGACTGTCCTCTGCCTACAACCTTGTCACAGTTAACCCCGATACGGCGGTATTGAAAGTTACGCGGGAATGGGGACGCGGTTGTCGCTTCACTTCGTATAATTACTGTATCTTTGGCCGGTCGCTGTGTTTAATCAAACTGAGTTGATGATAAATCTTCAACGTGCACTCAATGCTCTCTCTCTGCGTTTACAGTTGTTCCTTGCAGTATTAATTATTATGACGTCATAACTGTCTCAGTCTTAAAGAGTTTACGCCACTTCCTTGATCGTTTACTGATTTATTGATATCTCTCTTGTAAAAATTAACTCGCACAGTCAATTCGTAATAAAACTTTTAACCCAATTACTTTGACCCACAACAGTGAGCCAAAACAAATAATCAGATCAATAAACAACACGCAAAACAATTCGGCTTTTCTGATGAAACTTTTTTTAAATATTTCAATATTCCCTGACATTTCGTACAAAACCGGCTACGTCTACAAAAAATGTATGTCGCGCCCATCGCCCATAAGCATGTGATAATAAAGTGTTTCAAGGAGACGATTAAGTAATTTTATGACTTGCAGCGCTTGCGGGCAGTTTAAACAGTTGTTTATTACCATTTACTCAAAGTCCATTTTCGGCCATTTATTTTTCAGATGGCTATACTTATCTGTGTTATGTAATGTCATAATGACAATACAATTAAATAGAATCGGGAAACACATGTCAACTGATTGTGGGGTACACTGCTAAGTTTTTAACTCTGAAGGTAGTGGGTACTTTCAAGTAATCTATTCTAACTAAAGTATTCACTATTGTAGTAAAGCATTCATGTTTCTGTGTTGGTTTCACAACGCTCGTAATTATTTGTAAGGGCATTTACAATCTCACGTCGGAAGTAGAAACCACTAAGAAGTTCTAATGATACATTAATTACCATGTAAAAATTCTACTCTGTAATTTTACAAGGTTTGCGTAACGAAAATTGAAATAAATTGTACGTATCGCTGGCGCAGATGAATAAATGCCGTGTTATTAAAACAAATAACAGAACACGGAAACAATTACCCAATCAGCTCTTGGTGTACTACTAAGTAACTATAATCATGCAGAGCAAAGCCAAGAACGAACGATATCTTGACGGTTTTCTAATCACAATTAAATAGGCCAACGAGCTTAGTAACCGCTGAAGTTGTACACTAATTAAACTGAAAATACTTCGCGAAATGTAATACGATAAATCATCCGGAAAACTTAGCTACATTTCCCAGTCTCCACAAATTAACGTTTATAACATCATTGCAGCTTTTATTTCGCCCCTCCGTAAATGATGTCTGTATTAAATTCGAGAGAAATATAATTTGTCCTACCTTAATTAATTTCTAAGTTTGTAAGATATTATTGTTCCACTGAGTAGCGTCAATTCAAAATTGTCGACCTTGAGACAATAGGAAATTCGCCCCTCAAACTGTTCGCTGCGGTAAAATCATTGTTTGATTCATTCAGTTTGATGTGTTCCGATGCTAGGTAATTATTTGCGTCGGTTATAGTCCATTAATTGGATTTTTAATGTGCCTTTGAAATAGACCGCTAGTCATTTTATTTGAAGCCTTCAAAATGCCGTCTCATCGACATCATCAATATTTTACAAACTGTTATTTCAATCATAAAACGTATGCTCAATGTATTCACGGTTAGAAATACTGTGAAACAGAAAACCCTTCGAAACGCAGTTGCCCATTAGTAATTGGATTGTGTTGGGAATTATTGAGCTCACTCCCGGCGATAAAGGTATCTATCTCTACATGGAGGGAAATACAGCAAGCCTTTTTGTTGGCCTAAAAAGATTTACGCACCGTCCGATTTGTTACGAAAGACGTACAGAGCGATTAAACGATACTCTGGCCGACTGAAACCAGCTTTACTTATTTGCTTCGCTGAAAGCACTAATTTCTGCTAAATTGCCTTAGATTTGAGTAGTTGTGGTAATTAAACAGTAACTAATGTTTTATACCTGTTCCGGTAACTTAAAGACAAGAAGCACACACCTGAAGAAGTTGAATAAAGTCTTACAAAAAAATCAAAGGAACAACTTCCATTACTGCAGCATTATTAATTGCTCAAAGATTTGTTCATACAAAATGCCATTCAGACCAAAACAAAAACGTGGGGAATACAGCACGAATAAGAGGGCTCAGGTCAGCGTCCGAGCGGTAATCTAGTTGGATGGTTACCGGCAATTAACCACCGCCGGCCCACGATCCGACCGGCACCCCGATGTTGTTCCGCACTTGTCTCCGCCGATTAATTGTGACTAGCTCTTAGCCGCGGATACGCACGTGTACGTTTGGATTCGTCAATGTCACTCCGAACTGAATGTTCTCTGGTTAACCACCTGTGATGATTGGCAATGGTGTTATCTGGTGGTGGTGGAAGTGGCGTCCGAGCGGTAATCCAGTGGGATGGTTACCGGCAATTAACCACCGCTGGCCCGCGATCCGGCCGGGACCTGATGTTGTTCCGCACTTGTCTCTGCCAAATAATTGTGACTAGCTCTTAGCCGCGGATACGCACGTGTACGTTTGGATTCGTCAATGTCACTCCGAACTGAATGTTCTCTGGTTTACCACCTGTGATGATTGACAATGGTGTTATCTGGTGGAAGTGGCGTCCGAGCAGTAATCCAGTTGAGATGGTTACCGGCAATTAACCACCGCCGGCCCACGATCCGGTCAGGACCTGATGTTGTTCCGCACTTGTCTCCGCCAATTAATTGTGACTAGCTCTTAGCCGCGGATACGCACGTGTACGTTTGGAATCGTCAATATCGTCAATATCAAGTTCCGAGTGTCATTATGACACTCGGAACTTAATGTTCTCTGGTTTACCACCTGTGATGATTGGCAATGGTGTTATCTGGTGGAAGTGGCGTCCGAGCGGTAATCCAGATGGTTACCGGCAATTAACCACCGCCGGCCCACGATCCGGTCAGGACCCGATGTTGTTCCGCACTTGTCTCCGCCAATTAATTGTGACTAGCTCTTAGCCGCGGATACGCATGTATACTAGGGTGGTCCTTATTCCTACGAAAAAAAAAATTTTTCTTATATTTTGCGGGGCACCACGTAATTTGAATATATACCATATGAAAGTCTTTCATTATTTTTTTTTTAATTTTTAAAAGACATTTAGGGGTCGCTACCAAGGTTTGAATTTTAAGTAAAAACACAAAATCTATATTTGTTAGATTCATTTATTTTTAGCCAAAGCCAAATAAAATATTACAAAATTATTGTTGTTGCTATGAACTAAGATATTATGTACAATGTACATTATTTGAATCAATTATTTTTAAGATATAAGTGTTTACTTGTTAGTATCTCGACACGTCGGTACCATGGGTCGGTACAGAAGAGGGGTTGAGGGGAGAAGGGGACAAGAAGCGATTGTCTATTCTATCTATGCGATGTTCATTTGCACCTAAAATGTGATATAAACACTTAAATAAAACATTTCTGAAACCATGATTTAAGATCTTCAAAGCTTTTTGTAAATATTTTGACAGCTGGTAGCGACCTCTAAATCTTAACCAAAAAAAAAAACAAAAAAAGCTAATTTCATATTTGGGTGTTTCTCTGCTATTTGGAAAATCGTCCATACAAGGCTGTCCTGAAGTAATTTTATTAAATGTTGAGAAATTTTGTTAACGAAATTCAGGGCAATAGTAATTTAAATACATATCTAAAAAAAGCCCACACATTTTCTTCTTAGTTTTTGAGTTATTGGTGATTTTTCGCAAAATTGCGACAGGGGACTGTTGCATTGCAACCACCCAGGGGAATGTATTATGGACAAAAACAATTAGTATTTTTCTTTGAGTAAACAAACTCTTTATTTTTCTTTGCCATTATAAAAATATGTAAGTTTTTGAAACAAAAAATATTATTATTAAAACAAATATTACTAATTTATAATGACTTTTCTTAAGCCTAATAACAGTAGCATTAAACTTAATGAACAATTAAGTTTTAAGACTTAAATTGTATGACACTAAAGTCAGTCTTTATAATAATCAAAAATGTAGTATCCTGCATTTTAAAACAGAACCAAAAAAATACAAAAAGTAATAAACAAAAAACATTATTACTGCAAATTTTTGTTTTTTGACCCCGTTTCTGGTGAATGTAATATTGAAACGCTATTCTTGTTATTTCGTGTTGGGTCAGATGATCTTAAAGGCGCCTGTTGTTCTTCTGCGAAATCTTCTGAATCAGATGTAGGTATTTTCCCTTCCGAAATTATTTGTTCATTATCATCATCATCATTTCAGCCATAGGACGTCCACTGCTGAACATAGGCCTCCCTCAAAGACTTCCATGTTGATCGATTCGTAGCGGCCTGCGTCCAGCGCCTTCCTACTACCTTTATAATGTCGTCGGTCCACCTTGTGTACCGTAAAACGCAGCGTGAGACGTCCACGCGGCCTCCACTACAGAACCTTGCTGCCGATGGGCCATCAGTTCTGCGTACTATGTGCCTTCCTATTGCCACTTCAGCTTGCTAATCCGTCGGGCTATGTCACCGACTTTAGTTCGTTTACGGATCTCCTCATTTCTGATTCGATCTCGTAAAGAAACACAAATTATTTGTTATGTCTTCATGACTTTCTTTTTTGCACGAAACTTAGCACAGTACTCCCTCCAAACCTTTTTTACAGCCTTATGCTCACGACAACTCATATCTTTAACTGATTTTATTTAAAGTTTTTCTTTTTTCTTCTTTTTTTCAATTTTTCTTTTAGGGTAATGTTTCAAGTCGATGATATCATAATTGCAGCAGCTATACGTTTTTGTTCTAGAAATTCTTCTCATGTTTCGCGTAGCCTCTTTTTTGGTGAAATTTTGAGATAATACCTACTAAAAAGACGTTATTTTAGTGGTCAAAACCTAGGAAAACAGTAGTATGAACAGTCCCCTGTGGTATGAACAGTACCCTGTGCTATGAAATGACAGGGGAATGTTCGCCAGGGGAATGTTATTTTTACGTGAATACTTCATAAAACAATATCATTTAAAAACATTAAAATAAACGCAACTTATGCGGCTACATACTAGAAGATTAATTAATTTAAACAAATTGTCGTTACTAAAACTCTTAAAATAGTAAAAAAAAGGCTCACCAGGGGAATGTTTTCACTGACGGCCGAGACGCGTGGTTCACCAGATGACGCAGTAGTAGCATTAAACAAAATAGCGGCTGTCCACTAGCTACACAACTGAACAACCTTAACACCTATTGCGTTCCGTTTCGCGATCTAAGTGCTTTGCGCCAAAACTAAATATGACTTTAAACCGGTTTTAAAATTTTAACAGGGGAATGTTTTAATAATTTGAGGACAGCATTCTCAGAAGGATATTTTGATTAAAATTATATTGTAAACATTGTTTGTGATGTATTAAGATGCTAACTGTTATTGTTAATGTATTTGGATATTTTTTATTCAAATATCAACAGCAATATAATAAACATTTGTAACAAAATGTGTAATTCTGGAAAAGGGACGTACCAGGGGACTGTGATTTGAGACGTTTGAGGTTATTTATTCGAATATTCCATGATTAAATTACTAAATATGCTATGTCATGCTAAGAATACCTAATTCTATGTCGGTATTGATACAAAACCTGAGAAATTTTAAGGTTTACTACATAAATTTAGCTTGGGACAGCGATTTTCCATTTAGTGGAGAAATGCCCATTTAGAGGTATATTATTATAATCGAATGAGAAAGTGCCCCGGGGAGAATTCAAAAGTCGAAAAATAAGGACCACCCTAATGTATACGCTTAGATTCGTCAATATCACTCTCCGAATTGCATGTTCTCTGGTTTACTAACTGTGAAGATTGGCAATGGTGTTATCTGGTGGAAGTGGCGTCCGAGCGGTAATCCAGTTGGGATGGTTACCGGCAATTAACCAGCACCCCGATGTTGTTCCGCACTTGTCTCCGCCAATTAATTGTGACTAGCTCTTAGCCGCGGATACACACGTGTACGTTTGGATTCGTCAATATCACTCTCCGAACTGAATGTTCTCTGGTTTACCACCTGTGATGATTGGCAATGGTGTTATTTGGGGGAAGTGGCGTCCGAGCGGTAATCCAGATGGTTACCGGCAATTAACCACCGCCGGCCCGCGATCCGGCCGGGACCTGGTGTTGTTCCGCACTTGTCTCCGCCAATTAATTGTGACTAGCTCTTAGCCGCGGATACGCTTGGATTCGTCAATATCACTCCCCGAACTTAATGTTCTCTGGTTTACCACCTGTGATGATTGGCAATGGTGTTATCTGGTGGAAGTGGCGTCCGAGCGGTAATCCAGTTGGGATGGTTACCGGCAATTAACCACCGCCGGCCCACGATCCGGTCAGGACCCGATGTTGTTCCGCACTTGTCTCCGCCGATTAATTGCGACTAGCTCCGTGCACTAACACTTGGTTTTGTTAGCAGATATCACACCCCAGGTCTGGTTTACTAACTATAATGTTAGGGAACTGCATTAGGTACTTGGGATTGGGCCAGTTTTTTATTCTAAATTAAAGGCTAGACATAAAGTTGAAGGAGAAGACAAAATTACGATTATAATATCGGTATAATTACGAGAAGTGCGATAGATATCAATTCTCGAAAATGAAAATGTAAAAATAATATATTTCTCGCGCTCAAATCAAATCTCTTAGAACGAAGCGATTCCAAGAACTTCCCCAACTAAAACAATATTCGTTCAGTATTTCCCCCGCATTCCAAGCTGTTTAATTAGTCCAATTGAATCATGTTACGACAACTGACACAGTAGGCAGAGTTTTATGGTGTCGATTTTATGATGATTACTTAGTTGCTAATATACGTAACTGTTATCTCGGCGTATCTCTCTAATAAAATAAGTCTATTAGTGGTGTTGTAAAAGGAATGGCGCAGCGGTGGTAAACAGAGAGCCATCCTCGTTTAGTGCCTCTACACTGAGCGTTAATCTCGTTTTTCGCAATTAGTTCGCGGCTGCCTCTATTGCCCACCCCGGTGGGGTAAATTCGCTTCATCTTTTTACTCTTATTTTATATTTTCTTTTTAAACCAAGTGTTTTTCATGTCTGCCGCGTCTCGGCTTTGTTTCAAAGGTTTTTGTTCCGTTTGCAACTCGCAGCTCTAAATGCTACTAAAACTTTGCAACGTTTTTCCACCATTCAGTTTCTTATCTTCCAGTTTCCTCCAAGAAGCTGCTGTCAAAGATTCCTATTCAAATATCGTCGCTCACAAACTTCCCGATGATTCGACTTAACGAATTTGGTGCCCGTGAAATTTTTAATGTAGCAATTTTTACTTGGCGCCATTTTCATGCCTGTTTGGTGTCGATAAAACTTTTAATCCTTCTTTGACTTTCGTGTAAAGTACTTCGCCGTTGTTGAGTTTATAAACTTAGTGACGAAAAGGTGACGAAAAATAATGTTGGGTTCGACGAACTGTTTATTATTCAAACGTGGGTCACCTTCGGGTCGCCGATGTCACCTTGCTTCCGAAACTTAATCGACGACAGTTATCGCATGTGCTCACATAGACGCTGACTTTCATTCATCATTGTTCTGTTACGTTCGTGTTCAGTTCATTTGTCAATTTGTTGTTTAATATTATTCTAGATGGCTGAATACGTTTTTTAATTCTCGCTGCAGACGTTTGAGGGACTAGGAGGTAATTAGTACAACCACTTAGTCTCGCAGTCGGTGCATGCAAGGTCGCTTACCCGTCGAATGAATCAGATGGTAGACATTGACTCACTCCATGCAATGCCACCACACCTTGGATTGTTTTAACAGCTGACTGGACGATTGTTAAATTCTTAGAACGCGTGTCCATTTGGATGTTATCAAAATATACACTTTGAATGTAACCAGTCATTGTTTTTAAAATGTATTTGGTCATATTCGACTGACTTGTAAGGAAAATTCCAAATGTTCGAGAAGAAAAACTTAATCTATTAATATCACGCGTAGTATCAAAGGTCGTTCCAAACATCTATTTATAGCCGGCACTGCAACGCGCACTAAACAAACAATTGCCGAGGTAAATGATTACAATAAATACATACACGCGCCGGCAACATCCAGCGCAAAGCATGAAAATAGGTTTGACCTAGCCGCTACGTAATCGCGTGGGACTCCGGATGTGTCACACGGGCTTACCCGGCCGGAAAAAAATTGTTACACACCGCTCTATTGCCGTAATAAAACGTTGAGGCTTACACTAAAATTGAATTCAGGACTGGCCTTGTCAGAAGTATCATCAACAACGTTAATTACAAATAGCCTGAAAAAAAAATGTCGGCGAGAGCGAACCGGGAAGTCATTGAGAGCAAGCCAAGTGAAACAGTGAAGTAATTCCTCATTATTATTCCCAATAGGCCCGATAACAGTAGCTGATTTGTGTGTAATTTGTTTATATTTAGCGTGCAAAACGTTTTCACGGCTTGTGTCTTGATTAAATTGGAGGACGTAGTGGGAAACAATAGATTTCCCATTCCCACTCGCCGCGGTGCCGGCAGTCAATGAGTCAGCTGATGTAGCAATGGCCTCTAGTGACTCATTGCTGATTTCGCAGAGATACGAAATTTGAATGTGGAGGCGGCATCCAAATAAGATTCTTTAACAAAAAATCCCAGATGAAATGACATTTTATTGGCGAAGTTTATTGTTTGTTATATTTGAACTAAAAACATCTCCGGAACATTAAAAAAGAAAAATCTACATTTATCATCTCGTTTCCTAAACTTTAGTTTTATTTTTAGACAAATAAAAACCTGTTTCGTTCAAATTTTCCTCACAATAAAGATTGACGCTAAGGAGTGCTCAAAGACCCCTGGCAGAATCAGGTTTACGTTATATTTCGATACACTGTCAGCCTGCGAGCTATATTTAGCCTTCCCGGTTTCGTGCACCGTCATTTCGCAACAGGCGAGTGCGTCCGCAGATTTTGCCGCGTTCTTGCTATGCTTGTTGTTGCGTTGCTTTGGTTTTTTACTGTCTGAACCAAGGTCTTTGATAATCTCTGTTTTAGGTACCTCAACATATTCCTGTTTAATTTGTTAAATAAAGCATTTGAAATATTCGCATTATGTCTTCAATGGACTATTTTTATGCTTTTCATGCTACAACAGACAGACTAGAATGTCCACAGTTTTTGTCACGCCTGTCGGTGGCGTTATTTGAACTGTGAGCCAATTGATTTGTTTACCAACAAACCAATCGGCTCATATCGAACAGTTGTCTATTTGTTCAACTTTAATTAAATAACGTAAGTACGACTTAAATGATTTAGCGATAGTTTTCTATTTTAGTTGTCCGCCACCTAACCTCCACTAAGTCTTGCAGCTTTGTTAATTTATTTTTATTTTCAAGTTAACCCATCAGAACTAAGGTTCACTTGTGTAAAGTCATAGCAGAATTTCATCAGCATGATGCAATGATGCAATATTTGCAAGAAAATAAATAGTTTAGTTTGATTTGATAACACCACTACATAAAAAAATTATCAACGCTCTAGAGTTACGTTAAATCTTTCATAGAAACAGTTGACGTTTGACGCAGCGTGACGCCTGCGCTCGCGCATAATATACTCCACTTTCGTTAGTACGCGCATACGTCACTGATAACTTGATAAGCTCGAGTCGCTAGCCAAAGTACCATTAGATTAGAATGGCATGTTTACACTGTCTCTAACTTCTGGCACGTAGGCACGTTTCGGATTTTCCATTTCTGAAGTTACGCAAGATTAATTTGTAATGAGATTATTTAATCAGTCTTATATTTATCATGGATGGATGAGTGGGTACTGGATTTAAGTAGGTGCCAGATTTTTACTGATTATAACACTAACGTAACATTTATTCTTTAAGTCATCAATTAAATATCGATTAATTACGCAATAGTGACTAGTTCTTTTTAGTCTGATAAGTGTCGGAAACTTCCAGTTTAAAAATACACTTCAGTAAAGGAATTTCCTGTCCAGACATTCCAACGGTCGTCGAGTGGTTTATTTTTGTCAGTGTGGTTTTCTCTTGCGGGATATAACGATATCGTGATGATTGAAGAAGAAATTGCTATTGGTTCAACAAACTTGAGATCTGCGTTATCTTCCACAAACATCCGTTGCGAGCAGACCACCTTTGCAGCGATTGGCGGTACAAGCAACGGCCGGGGCGGACCGATAACCGATAGCGTCGTATTTACATTTATAATGTGCTAACTATTACCGTCACAGCTCTTATCGCCTCTGATGCTAATACAAGATGAGGGCCTCAAATTCACTCATTCATAGCTGCATATGCTGTAAAAACAATCATCATTCCTTCAGCTAATTGCAACTATGACGGTCAGGTCACTGCTGGAAGCATTCCATATAAAGCGCTAAAGAAACTATTTTCTATAGGCCGTTGGCAGTTTTATTGAGCAAGGCCTCGGTCATGATCCTCTCTTAGATTACTTGCAGAGACATGGTCTCCTGTTCTCCACCCGAGAACTCTTTTACAGATGTACTCCTTTCATCCGTTTTGCAACCGAAATAGCCGGCCCACTGCGTATTGCTGACTGAGTTTAGCATTATTTTCAACATTATATTGATCATTTTGGAAGCTAGTAGATAAAATATGTCCAGTTGACCGTATTATAAGGATCAAAAACTTTAGTATATTGAAAGAATTTGAAAAAAAAAAGACACCCATGCTTTGTAATGTGGTAATTATTCCAGCGCGTGAAAGAAACTAAAACGTATGTTTATTTTATGCGGCGGCGCTTGAAGTTACTGAAAGTCGCCAAGATAATACAAGGCAATTTCTTTATCTTGTTATATTCAACACTGGCGCCCCTCCATTAACAACACGTATTCCAATGAATGAAGAATACCTACATAATAGCCTGCCCGTCTGCGACAAACTCGTTCTATCGATAAATGACAGTTAATTCGTATCCGCTTTATACATACCTTTATCGGCATTTCGACGAAACATTAGTTTTAGCCAGACATCCGGTAGGTGTTGTTGCAAACCGGTACTAGTTCAATTCAATTAGTGTCTGACATTCGCGCGTACTTAACCGATAGGTAAATGTTTTAACACGCAACGCGGTCTTTGAAGTAGATAAATCAGGTTTTAAGTAATACATACCACACGGTTCACCATTTTCTGTTACTGATACTTTACATCCAACTATTTTTCCTTTAATTAAGGAGACACTTTCTATTTACTTTTTTTTTCTTTTAGTTTAACATTAGATAATAATTTATTGTCTTCATAAACCTAAAAAAGGGGTTACTGAGCTTTCTAGCAGGTACTATTGCAATGGTAGACTTGCGTCAGACCATCAGAGCAGTGGAAATGCTTCAAAAAACTGTAAATTTTATACGCTGACCTCAGAAAAGGGGCATTAATAACTAAATGTTACTGAAACATACATTTTCTGAATTCAAATTTGTTTAATCCTATTCCAATATTGGAACAATAGGACACATGGCCAAACATCCGGTGCGTTATCGCGCGTAAAAGTTCGATAGCAAAAATGACGTATAGTAATCGAGTATGAATGAACGGATTTGCTTTTTCAGTTTTTTTTTCACCAGATGTTTTCTTTCTTGCAAAATGTAACACATTGTGTTTGATTTCATTCATGAATTCACATTGCAGTGCAGTTTTGTACCGAATGATTAATCAAATACTGGTTGTAAAATATTATTTATTTTGACAGTCACAAATGTCACAAATATCTAAATTGATAATAAGTTACCCTTTGCAATACTGCTGTGTTTTCTGGTGTGCCCAAAGTTTGTCCAAAAGTGGCGCTATGTCTAACTGTTGTACGTATCAATAAATATGCAGTTTTGTGTATGTTTTCAGCTCGTTCAAATAATGAATAATCCCCTTAATTAGCGTTGATTAACGCCAACGATCAAACGATATGAGTTAATTAGTATAATCAAACAATAACTCCCTTTTGTAACGACGGTGTATATCTAACTAACGTTTGGTTGGCAACAGCTGACGAATATGATGGCCGTTGGTATTCGGAAGCGCACTAGAATCGGTTGCCATGCGCACAGGCGGATGAATGGCAGCCGGCAAGCGCGCGAGTGGTTCGCGTCGGCCAGTGACGAAACGTCGCGTCGCGCGGACCGTTGCCGACGCTGGACGCGGACGGTATGCAAAATAAAATGAAATATGCGCCGGCGCGCAAGGTATTCTGAACTTACGGTCTTGCGCTCTTGATCGGCCGACCGATATGTGTATGTTACAGGAAATGTATGAATTCTAGGAATTGTATACTATTCCTAGGAAATGTATACAATTCCGAAGCTATTTAGGAAATGTATAAAATATTGCTTCAGAGATTTTTTAATACGCACATATCCTAGGAAATGTATACTTTTCCTAGGAATTTTATAGAATTCCAATATTGTATTAGGAAATGTATAAAACTAAGCGGCACAAGCGCGGTCGCGTGATCGGGTGCCCCTCGGTACGCCTAAAATTTCATTTAGCCAAACCACATTGGCCGGTAGGTACTTTTAACTCACAATTATTATTGTTTAGCCTGACAGTTGTTTTCGCACTTATTATACATTGGCTGAAAAAAATATTTGCCTACTGGCATCCTTTCTTTCGGCATCACGCATATTACGCTGAAGTATTTGAAATCCCTAATTTTAACATCTCTTTTATTAAACTTATTGGCATGAAGGTTTTAATACTTCTGTAGCTGGATAACAAAGTCTCGGTTAGGTTAGGTTAGACTTGCGACCTTACACATACACAGCTGCCGCGGTGCGGCAGCGCCATTTAAGTTTCGGAGAAAAAAAAGTGGCGTAATAAAAATAATTTTGTGTAAAAAAAAATTTAGGCTTAAAATTTGTGTGCCATAGACAACTAGGCGTGAAAAAAATTTACGATTCGATAGAGATCCCGCGTAATCGGATGATGCAATATCCTCCCCTCGCACCGTATGTCCACGCGTATTCATTAAAATCTTAATTACATTTCCGATTGCTGTTTAGGAAATGTGTAAATTTCCTAGGAAATGTGTCTAATATAATTTACATCACACATTTCCGGGTGATTTTAGGACTTATACACAATTCCTAGGAATTGTATACAATGACGGATTTTATACATTTCCTGTAACATGTACACTTTCATCGGCTAAGTTTACTAAGTATACACATGGAAAACAGAATTTCAAAATGAAAGGTTTCTCATCATAGATTTCTTAAAAGATGGCCTTATCATTGTTGCTAAAGCGCATAAGCGCTGCGCACATACAATGGTCCTAGTTTATTTAACTAACGTACAACAAATTGAGTTAGAATTTGTTACAAATATTCGGAAAGATTGGAGGGCCTATGTTCAGCAGTGGACTGTGGACTGAACGTCCTTTGACTGAAAATGATGATGATGATTCGGAAAAACCTTCTTCATAATCGTTCTTTTGATAACGAAAAAAGTTTAATAAAATACAAATTGACAATCGCAATTTTTAATGCACATCCTATAATACTTCACTCGCTCACACCAAATAACTTTTCCATCCGAAAGTTTCCTCATCAACATCGATTGTATGACGAGAGTCGACGGTGTGACGATCCGAGGCACCTTCGGCCCCCCTAAAAGGTCTGAAGTTGAAATGTGGATTTCGGCTTTATACTTTTACAAAGGAAACCGACGGATTGATCTTGATTAATCCACTCTTTATTAAATTCCAATCCTACCCTCTGGATTAAGGACAGCTGAACTCGCGGTGCATTTTTCCTTACTCACTGCCACTACCTACCCTCTTGCCCTTTTCAGCAACGCAAACTGACAGTAATGAAGCGGTTTATTAAATGAACACGATAAAGCTATTGGTATAATTGAATCTTGTTTTCGTTTTATTCTACACCTTTTTTTGCTATTACACGCATGTAAAAGGTTACTTGCCTGTATCTTGTTTACAGCTAAGTATTTTTCGATACATAAAAGGAGCTTACGTATGTCTCCGCCCTACGTCTCGTGATTCAGTGATAATGTCATCTTAAAACTTGAGTTTTATGTGACAGTCAGTAAGTCCCTACTGGAGGAGATTTCTCACGGCCCGTCAAATTTTATACTCATGTGTGACATTTTAAAGTGTCTGCCGAGAGCGGAACTCTATCGAATGTTTACGAACAACGCGAGCACGCAAAAGCAAACTTTGCACTTTATTTAGTTTAACTGTTTCGCTCGGGCCAATAAAATGCATTATGTACGACTAACTAGCAAATGTTTATCATTGTTTAATATTTGTTTATGAAAACCAGTTGTAATTGAGTCAAGTTTACATCGAGAGGTTACACTCAACAATAAGTTGTAAAAATTTCTAATTTTCGATAGATCATTCTTTAAATGCGAGCACAAGTAAATTGTGTGTGACATGTAACAAATGTGCTGAAAAGAAAATCAAAGATTTATTAACCGTATTAAAATGTAATATTAAAATTACTTTTACGCTCTATTCCGAACACAAAAAGCAGGTGTAATAACCTCTTGGTCGTTGCCGTTTTGGGGCCCAGGTAGCAAAAACAGGTCACTCGCAATCCAATGGTGAACATTACTTCACCATCAATGCGGGCATTACCATAAAATCACAATGTGTGTATATTCAATACCATCTGGACTCCTATTGTGTTATAACGACCATTTTTATCCGTGAATCTTTTGTGTTTCGTTTGCGTTGTGACGTGGCTAGGGTACCAGGAAAATATGCGCGCCAAATTGGCACGCTATAACACAAAAATATTGCAAAGGGGGCCGATGCATTCCTGGAACTGCATTGACGTGGACTGTATAGGATGCCCGATCGGTCTATCTTACCGCAGCCGTGCCGTTTTCGAACTTGCGCTCTTTACAATTTGGACTTCTTTTAGCTTGCAATGTTAGAACTCGCAGTGGGGCGTTGGCCTGTTGAGAATGTTTGCCGCTGACCTAAGTGGTCAATAATGATCTGGTTATATATACCTCGTGTTTTCTTCACTCTTCGATAAAGCAACAAAAGGTTTCGTGCATTTATAAGTTTCAGTCATATTTGATTTAGTGACATCATATTTATTCGTGTTTTCAATATACGATGCCGTTACCTCCATTTCTCGGAGTTCGTCTGTAGTAATTAAAACGGCATTGCGAGCGAACTTCATTAAGGAACTTAATCAGTGCACAACACAAAACTGCCTTAAAATGAGAGTCGGCGGCGATGGCGTCTCGACTGATATCAGTTCATTTTGCAGTGAATAATGTGCTTAATTAGGTCTTGTTTAATTTTTGTGACGTTGTTTTTATTGCATCTGAAGCTCAAGGAAGAAAAAAAAAGGAAATATTAAAATGTTAAGTTGGTACAGCATTTTATCGCAAGTGTACCGCAAGCTCCGCGTCCTAGATTGTCCGTGGTGGGTGGCCATTCGATCAGAGTGGGATTGTTCTCGATTCGCCGGTTTTTACTTGCGACTGCACCGCCGATGAAAATTCCGACAATGGCCGCCGCCTCCGACTTGGCATATTTTTACTGCTCCACCTCACCACTAACTCAAGACAAGTGCATAGGAAATTAAAATCCAACGATTCCTAATCAAAACTATAAAAGTCGAAGTATAAAAGGCTATTTTAATAACCTTTATAGTTCGACCTGTATTTGTTCGACGTCCGACGGTAAATTAGCGGTTAGTTGTTCTGTCGTTAACATTCTGATCGTTTCCTTATAGCGAACGCTTTTATCGTGCTTTACGGTGTATTTCTCGTTATTTATTAACTGTAATTATTATTAGTTGGCGGAACAGGTTTCGTAAGAGCACCCGTGGTAAATATGCCCATTGTTCATTATACTTACAAGAAAAGTCAAGGCTCAGTGTTTTCTACATCATCATGTTAACTGGCACGCGGGTCAGAAACAATTCTATTTCCATTGTTTTGTGACCTGTTGACGCCTAAACTTAACCATTATATTACACGTTCAACCCTTAATTAAGAGTTGACGGAACTCTACATTTTCGTATATTATCTTACAAAGTCATGTGCCCCAAAATCGGATTGTAACCAGTTATCAGAATTTTCGATACGCTTCCGCCTCCACAGAGAATTATCTTAACGATAAAGTTGTTCCACAATTCGCGAAACGCTCGTGTAATATAGCAACTTTCCTTTCGGGGAGCAGGCTTTTCTGGCGTACACTTGTTGAATTGTAAATAAGCTTCAATATCCTCAATGTTATTCTTCAATTCACCCCTCTTATAAACAAAGTACTTTCTAAGTAATTTAATTCTATGGTATACTTGCGGTCTGAAATAAAATTTACACGTTCTATGTCACGTTACTCTTATTTACTTATACATTAACAACCTTAAAGCCTAGGTAATTTAGATTAAATATTCAGATGACAGGGTAGTGAGAGTGACTCGCACTACCTAATTATCCGATCCGTCGGCTCTCATTTATCATGAACACCAAAAGGTTTATTTTCTTATTCAATCCAGCCATCTAAGGGGCACGTTTTCATCCCATAAATAGAAACTGCCCACAGGATTTTTTTCAAGGACGACCTTCTGATTGAAACAGATACTGAACTGTAACGAACGAGAGCGAAAATATCCAAGTAAACCGAGCCATACAACGCGTGGGCGTTGCCATGGGCTACCTTTTCTGTACGGAACAAACATTTTTAGAACTGAAATCGCAAAAATAGATTAGCTGTGGTGGCATTTGTCTATTTTTGCACGTTTGACTGTCTTATTTGGGTCTAAATTAGGTCTACAATAGAATGAAATTAGGTCTAAAGTTACAGGTTAATTACAGGGATAAACGCCCACCGTCATTAGAGGGTTCAGCGAACTCGTAAAGATTGGTGAAACGCGTATTTTTTGCCTAAATTATTAGGAGGAATACCGTCCGTAGCTTAACAAATTAACCCCTGATCTCTTCATAATCATAAAAAATAGACTATCTCGGGGCTCTACTCTGACATTTCGGTTTCCTTAACTAAAGAGATGTAGGTATCTCCTGTGATTCTGTATATTCCTACTCATTATTATCCTGTTTAGGTACTCTTTGTCTAGATTTATACATTTCATTACACAGAATTGAACTGTCATAGAAATGCCGAGATACCCCTCCTCACAACATGCAATGTGACCGAGTATCCTTTTGAAGGCCATTGAGGGACAACCACGTGCTTCAACACGTGGTTGTCTACTGAAGTTAAGTGACTGAATCAAAAGATGATAATTTATTCACTTACTCGTAAAGACACGTCAACTGCTCTGACCTTCCGGTTCCACCAGACAGAAGAGCCAATAATGACTCGGCAGGTCATTTGACGGTCAAATGGTACCCTCAAACCGTCATTGACCGCCTTCTAATCCCATTCACAGTCGTTGGTGTCGTTCCGTCGAAACACAGTTAGATAGTCACACAGTAGGCTTTTACTAATAAGCCAAGTTTTTTCAAACGGATCAATATTGTGCCGAAATGATTGATTTTTTATCGATTAATTGTAACATTTTCGTTTTCATTGCATCGATCTTTTTATGTTCAATGAAATAAAAACCTACACGATGATTTTGGAATTTACATGGTATGAGTCACATGCAATATTATTACATTTCCAATTGTTTATAATTTTTTTAGACAAATAACAAATCAACGAACAACGGTTGTCAGAAATCCATTGTAATTGAAAAAAAAAATCACAATGGACACTGGCCGCAAACATGGCGCTAGCAGTGGCGTTCTTTTTTTAATTTCGGATTGTTCTTGTCCAAAACAAGATAAAACTGCTTTGGTAGATAGCATTTGGCCGCACACACAGCACTGAGCCCGGAGGTTTCCGGCGACTGGGACCGCAATTAACTAGGACCGCGGTCCCAATCGCTGGATCCGTTAAAATTAAATAATTTTCTTCCGGCGACTGGGACCACTCATAAATTTTAGTACTGTACCGATTTTGGCTCGAATAATATATTTTTAAGTTATCTATGAGTGGTCCTAGTCGCTGGAAGAAAAATTTTAAATTTTTATGGATCCAGCGACTGGGACTGCGGTCCCAGTAGTCGGAAACCTCTGAGCCCGTGCTGTACTGTGCCGAAGGAGCCGCGTGGGCGCGTGTAGGCTTAGCTTCCGATTTCGAATGTGCGTCATCGCGTCACACTCGATAACGGTGACGTTGGAGCTTTATCTTCCATTGCCCTTTCATTGACAAGGGCGATACTTTGACATTGAATGGGGCCTGAAAGTTTAGGACAGAAAAACAATGTTGATGACACCTATTTTGATATTTTCCTGAACAGAAAAACAATATCGATTCCAAATAGAACATTTTATTTTGTAATGAAGTACGATAAAAAATTCCTGTTTACCAGAAGTTTTTACCTAAGTGTGGAAGAAAACTAGTCAGATAATAATTGGTCATGTTATTGATGGTCGAATCCTTTCAAGAGTGACGTCATTTTATTTCTCATAATATAATGATAAAAGTATAATGATTGTGTTTTCTGCTTCGACAACCAATCAACAACAGCAACTCTAGGAGCAGTATGTCGACTTTGAAAGGCGGCATGAACCTGGAGTGGTGTTCGTCCGCGATCGGCGGATAGTGAAGTGACTGCATTCTTAAAAAAAATTATATTATGTACAATTTATTGCTTAATAAAATTATTTTGATTACGAATAGTCGTTGATTGTAGTTTTGATAAAGCTATAAAATATTATAAAATAACACTTTGATAGACAAGTGATTTATTATAATTATATGCATTATGCAGTCCGGCCAATGTCATTCACTCGCTTCCTCGTTGCACAATTGACTCATCATACCTACCTATTTAATTCTTTGCGTTTCTAATTCAATCTATCTACAATTAACTGGCTAGTACGGCAAACAGAATACCAAACCAACCCAACACAAACTATGTATATTACTTATCCAACGACAAGTATTAAGTTCAAAATCAAGGTTAATCGTGATTTTGATGTAACTTACAACGGATCTGCTATTAAAATTTCAGAAGATGCCAATGTTTAGTTAGCTTGATCTGCCTCCTTCAATACAAAATCCGATTACATTCCAAGTAGAATAACAACAAAATATAAATTGTCATCATTTCTAACTATTTTTAACTCAAAATTACTTGTCATCGTTACGTCCCTATCAGTATCGATAATGACTAAAAATCGGGTGATATGTGCAATCTGATGATTAGCTTTTTTATCTAATAACCAGACGAACACGCGTAAACTAAAAATGCGCTTAGTCACTGCTATTATTATTTAAAAAAATAAGCTCTATGTTAATAGTAAACCAATAGAGTAATAAGATTTGCATCTAGTCCAAAATTGCAGTGTTACCCTAACGTAGGTTTTAGTCAATTATCCAGTTGCCATCCCTGCATTCATTGACGTCACTACACCTTTTTTGCGTTGTATTTTTGTCATAACGTATTTATGTAAAAGGAAAATTTACGACCAACGCAAATTGATTCGCAGAATTCCTAAAACAATCCTTTGATAACTGATTCGGTCTCCTGGAATAGGGTGCGTATTACGAGTATATGTGGATGGTGTGGTTCAACTAATATCATTTGTAATGATTGTGCACTATAATTAGGTTATGGGGTAAATGACGAACACGTCATCAGGGTTGACAATCAATGAAAAATCGCGCTATATTTTATTTTCTCATCACGAGTAGCTCATTTTATCATAGTAGTGTTATAGTGGATAACAAACAGTTTACTATTAAAAATAATTTAATATGTTTTTTAATCCTGTCAAGGTGATAACCCTGCTTCACCCTCCTTTTATTGTGTACCCTAAATGGACAACACTTATCGATACTGAGAAATCCAGAATTCACTGAAATCGCACAGTTGGTTTATTTTAACAATAAGTAGTCTCGATACGATATCACACCGCTCTACAATAAAGATTTCATATGTTTTGTTACCCACCGACAATTTATTAGTTAGATAATAATACACTTGATAATTATACTCACAAAACAATTACATTTTCCTTTTAAAACTGGTTTTCCTTTTGATAACGAGCTCGTTATTATTGCCTAGTAACAGGACGTCACTTAGTAACACGTTCGCAAAGTCTGATTTATCTTTAGCACCCTACAAAGTAGCGGTTATCGAGTGCGCGTTCTTTTCACTATACAGTCAACAGTACATTTTAATATTTCTTGTAAAATAGCTCTTATTACAACCAAATAAGATGCTACATTTTTAGCTTGATGTTATCTCGTCTGTACATTTACTGTCCATTGTAACAACAGATAAGCCACCCAATTAGCTGGTCGTGAGCATTGTTTAATTTAATCAGTTCCTCCACCCCAATTTGATGACGTAACGTGTAAACATTGGCCACCAGCTCGTTGGACACGAGTCCAGACGGGGCAATGGCTAAGATATGCAAATAGTGATGTAAACGCGGTATTGTAAGATAATTGTTCCGCATTACTCTAGTTCGCATTCGACCGGTTGGCCAAGACAAACACTACAGTGGGGCTGCTCAGTAATGTTGTCCACACAAAGTGTGCGCCGTTCACTGGTTCCTTTTACGCTAACACTTCTAGTCCTTGCACACTCTCCCTTTAATCGCCTTGCATTTGATCCGATAGGCGTTGATTACTGAACGTAGGCCACGATATTATGGCCAAGGTTTGACCAAGATCGATACACATAATGGTTTATTTACTCCAATAGGTACTAAAGCCCGTATTCACAAACATTACTATGAGATCTCACAGTGCGCGTGGATGCACAGGGTGACACACGAACCAATCACAGAGCTCTATTCAACGCTGTGCCTTCGATTTGCTGCTTCACTTAAGCAAGCATCGTTTGTGAATACGGGCGTATATCTTCGTAGAAATGTTACCAATTTGTGGACACGGCATAGGCATTTCCGTATTTTCGAATCTATCTCTTTCATTCCTAGAATTACTTTGAAGAGTGACAGCGACAGATTGAGCAGAAACTGTCCATGGCGTCACGAAGTATCCTCGCCGAGACTCACAATAATAGCGTGTCAACGTTTCACCAATGATGCGAACTTTACGGCTAGCACGAAAAACTTTCGAGTTCAAATCGTTTGCGTGCTCGAATCGTCATCAAAAGATTTAGTTAGAAAACTACAACAGCGCCCTTGTGAACGTGTCGGAAAGTGAACTTAGTATGAGATGTGGTTGCACGAAACTTATTTTGAGAATCAAAATTGTCACGTTATCGTTTAATTCGAAGATTGAGTATCGAATTTTATCGAATACGCAAGCGATTCGAAGACGAAAGTTGTTCATGCTAGAGGTACTGCTCTAGTTAGTGAATATCGCGAACTCTACACACAATATACTAGAGTCAAGGTTATAATATTGTACCACACTACTTGAGATAGGTAATGTAACTGTGAGTGAATTACAGATATACGTATCTTACTAGATAATAATGGAAAGTCGTGGGAATGAAATGATCTGATTAAAGTAATTTATATTACACGAGATTATCGTTTTAATACGCCGCGCGGTGTTTGTTCTCCGAGATACGTACTTAATTGATCTTGTTAACATGTTTGTTTCTTTACTTTTATGAGATATCGCCAGTCATTTGTCTTGGAAGACTGTTGAGATGAGCTGTTAAACGATAATAATATTTAGGCGTTCCGATTTGTTGGTAACCGTTAACGGAATTTTGTTGTTGCTATGTGCCCCATCCCCTTCCGAGCGGCACATAGCTGAAATCCGTACATTCGTTTGTTTATTCCGTGAATTATTTAGATACCCCCCTCATTTAGAAGCCACGAGAGTCTGTCGCTAAGGATACAGGATCAAGTCGTATTTACGCGTGATGAAAGCCGAAAGCGTGACCTTTCGCTGCGGTCGTCCGGCGCTGTGGACGGAGTGTGACCTTTGCTAGCGATGTGCGATTCACCTGATTCGAGTACCGACTCGATTAACTAACGCCCACTACGCAGGATCGAGTGCTTCACGAGTTGTACACGTGTGAAATTGTTTAGGTGGATTTAATTAATTGTGTAAATAATCACTGAACAGAGACAAAGTTAGTGACAAAAATGTTTAGATTAATAGCGTCGATGAATTTTCTTTTTTTAATTAGTCAGACTCATTCGGCTGTTCGCAACATTCTGGCCATTTCATCTTGAATTTAAATATCTACACTCGAATCAGAAAATGGCGAGTTTACCACATCACTACTTTATGCGGCCACGACCAGGCACGGGCGCTACATAAATAATAAAAAAATATGATACATAAGCACATAGCACAGCCAACGGACTCTGGTGCAATGGCCTCGCTTAGGATAAACGCAAATTCGAAGCTTGAAAATGTAATATTTAAGAACGAGCCGTTAGAGTTTCGGTGGTTTGCGAAGTGAACTCATTTTAAAGAAAAGTAAACAGTTTTTTAGAAAATGCATTTAACTGGAAAAAGGCTGCCTAAGGTTTGCTAAATCATGGCCTATGCGACTGCTCTCTCTCATCTTTGTTGCACTGAGCTACCAAAAGATTGGTTCCTCTGTCAACATTGTCTCGTTCGTTTCGGCCAAATGACGTCCACTGCTGGACAAAGGCCTAATAATATAATATAATAATAAATTATTTATTTTTCTCCCATACATAACAAGCTTAATACTAACATTAATAAATACTACAGATATGCTATAATATTGTATATGGGAGACTGGTACCCAAACTAGGAAAGACCTGTGTCTTGGGCTACCAGGCTTCATCCCTGCCAAGAAACAAATAAATATGTATACCTACATTAACAAGTCTGCTATGTAATTCGTGCCTAAAACAAAATAAAGCTTTCAAAAAATGTCCATTAGAAATTTCACATATGTGTGTGAGTGTGATATTGTGTGTGAGTGTGATATTGTGTGTGAGTGTGATATAAGGATTCCCATAACGATCGGTCCTGCGCTGCCCGCATCCAGGTTCCTCCCGCGACCTTCACCAGTTCTTCGGTCCACATTCTCTATAAAAAAATTATTTAACCGTTCAAGTGACTGTAAAAGACGACCACTAGACAAGATGTATGAGAAAAAGCGTCGTCTAATCGTTCCATCACAGATTTACATTTCATGCTGTTTACAATAGAGACAACTATTAACCCATCCACATTACGAGCATTTTAATTAATCCAGCTTAAGATATTCGTTAAGGCCTATTCAAAAGTGGGCAGGTCGTCCGGAAATTCTGCGAACGGGCCTCGACCGCGGTGGTGTGGCGTTAATATTGCACGCCCCCTGTTACTCCGGCGCCGTGGAAGGAATAATGAAGTTGGATTTAATCCATAAACTACCTTTGTGTACGGTTCTGTATTTACGAACGGTTTCATAATATACCACGCGAGATCTGGGAGATCTTGGGAATTGGCGCCGATGTTAATCTGCTAAAGATTCTATTGTTAAACTTATTAAGCTATTAGATGATAATAATTGCAATTTACACGAATTACTGCAAATCATTATTTGATAATAGTATTTTGCTTAATGGCAGTGAATTTGTTAATTGTTTTCAAACATACTTCTTGACAATTAATTAATTTGTTCTGCAGCAACCTTTTTCACTAATTTTGATTTAATCATCAAGCAATAAATAATAAGTATGGTATACTCAAAATGATTTCCCTTACCTCAAGTAATTTACCTAACTTTTTGTGTAAACTTATAAAAAGTTGACAATCAAATGCGCGATGTCACGGATTGTAGTGGTGGTAGATGCATTTGCGTTCTAGGATCTCGCGGTCTCATTAATTACTTAATTGATCAAATACTTAAGTATTGTTTTAGTTACAATTCGATTTAATTAACAATTTTATCTTTGTTTCAGGTATGTGCATATGACAAATACGCAATAACATCTGCTGATACTGAAGTCTGTGGTAACTAACTAGTTGTGAAACTTTCCTATTAGTTCACTGTTCCATAGATGATGTTTTGTACACATGAGGTATGTAGGAAGTAGGAACTGCGAAGTTACCGTCCGGTGAATTTCCACCGATTAATTTTTCAATGAAATCCTCTTTTGTTTCCTTAACTGGAAGGTCTTAGTTATCGAAACAAAAGGGTTTAGCTTCCTTATCAATTGTTTGGTAGTTAGTGAGATTTGGAACGCTCTCAAACATACCTTTGTCCTCCAATATAGGATCTGTCTAGTACTCGACGACAATATAATCACAATCAGTGTTGTTGCTATCGTCTTATCGCTGCCATTAATTATTCCGGGAACTCGTAACGCGGTCATTTTTATACAGATATCAATAAATTCCGGTCTTTTGTCGATATCGATAGGCGAAAGATACGACGTGACTCACGGTCGTTTGTGTTTATCGACTGAAACCGCGCCCTGTCTCGCTCGTTTGGACTCTAGGGCCCGGGTCACATTGATTCAGTGCCAATCCAATGTAAGCTTTGATAGTTCGTTAACCTGTGTGCACTGTAATATCATCAGTTCATCACATTATTACGCATTTCTTTGGCCCTGATTTGCGAATACAAACCTTATCGTCATTAGCAATTACGACTCACAATACATAAAACCGTAATTAATTACGATATGTTATTAAAGCACAACAATCTTAATGACATAAATCTCAAGTGATAATTGGGGAACTACTAATTATCACTTACAGAGATAATTAGTAGTTCATGACAATGCATTTATCTTGTGTAATGTACACACGTGGCTCTGTTTTCATCACTTTCTCAGACAATAATTTATTTCTGAACATTCATCATAATTTAAAGATGATGTAAGATATACACACAGTGCCGTAATTTTCTTTAATGGCACATCTATACTGACTTTTACTTGGCCAAAACACATTTTTATTTTTTAAATTTCTAAATCAATTCATTAAACTTCTTCGTATTTTTTTCGCAATAAATTCTTATAGATTTATTATTAAATACCGCTGCATTCCACCCTTTCTAGGCGCGCTGCGTACTCGCTGTACGTCAAATCGCCCGAGGGAAATTACGTGCCACCAAGCAATTCCTACGCGCGGCACTATTAGAAAATGTAATTAATTTCGTACACAAAACAATGAGCGATTTTCAGAGTATGACTTCATTGTATATTAATTAGATTTGTTACTAAATTATTGTCTTTGATCTCGTTCTGCGACAAGTCTGTTCTTGATTGGATTTTTAAAGCAATAACAAAAATATGTAGTTAAACAGCTCTTGGAATAACACACTGCGGTTGCCAATTTGGGATAATTAGACGTCAACTTAAATGGCCGAGGAGAACAGAGTTAAGGCAGTTGCAATTTACTGAAATAAACATAAAAAATGCCTCCCGTAGCTCTAGAGACACCTGTCTCTAGGAACAGGTTTGGTGCCGCGACCGTGTGAATGGACGTGATGGGTCTTCTCATATCCACCCAAACTGGTTTTGTGTGAATATAATCAGCATCTTTAGACAATAAGCTCAACGGCCAACAATGTTCTTGATAAATCATTCTGCTATGGCTAATGTATGAATGAGGAAATATGCAGAAGTTTAAAATATTATTTTAGTTTTTGATTTATGTTCGACTGTCATTGCCGGCTTCTAGTATCGTATCGTATGAACACAAATAGGTACATTTATCAACAAGTATTCGTATCACCGATTTCCCAAAACAAGAGCGAGTAGTGGTAAAGAAAAAAACTAAAACCCATAATTACCACCCAAGCCTAAATACCAAGCACTTGGTAATAAACGAAAGAAATTAACAACATCGACCGCCCAGCTTTCAGATCACATCGTTGGGACGCGGCATTGGCCCTAATTACCTTTTCGGCGGTGTTACACGTGGGAGAAAATGAAGAGAGACCATCTATCCGTCTTCCCGAGCGGAATACTAATTGTCGCACCGTACAGTCGACGGCACATCAGACTATAATGTACATTTTGGTTCCAAAATCACCCCTATCACAAGTCAATAAGAGGCAGATAGTTTAGCTTGATGTTCTGACGTCTGTACAAATTAACTCCGCATGCACCGGCAATTGTACCGGGTCACCGAACGTTTGGTGTCAATTTAAGTAAATACTGCCATGGGAAAGTGCGATTTTGTTTGTAAGCATTGTTTGGGCCGAACGTGTGTGAATCTGCCTTATTTAAGGGACTGATTAACTTTCTATGTCATTCTTTTACTTCGTAGCGAGCTCACAGATGTATTCTGTGAAATTCTTCCTCCAGTTTGACACGAACATAAACTTGATCTTACGAAAGACTTAAGTTTGAATTCTGAGAAAAGTCGTCAAGATGGCTGTCGCAATACAAACACTTCAGATTATAACGTACACAACATAACAAACACAGTCGTTAATAAACCACAGAGAGGTAAAATGCACGTGCATCACATAAAATACCTTCAGGGAATCCCCTAGCTCGCATTCGTGGCGTGACCGCCCTATTCTGGCGCACACCGCACACGCAACGTGTTTCCAACCGTAAAATTAATATATATCACCGCACAATCGTGCTTAATTGCCAGAAATTATATCTTGACACAATTAGTATTATGAAAGAAACGGCCAATTTGTGCGTAGAGTACGGTACCTCGGTACAGTTGGACTCTGTCGCAATCGTATTCTACACCGGGATGCCTTA
The DNA here is from genome assembly GCF_963855985.1 of Ostrinia nubilalis. NCBI lineage: Eukaryota > Metazoa > Arthropoda > Insecta > Lepidoptera > Crambidae > Ostrinia > Ostrinia nubilalis. Next base: position 12,155,103 of record NC_087101.1, on the reverse strand, counting down.
TATTTACAATGTGAGGTAACTAAAATATCTGACAATCTTCTGCATATTCGAGTTACGTATTTTCTTTCTTTTATGTGATTCAGTCTCTCTCGTAACTTGTAAGCAAATAGTCTGTCATATAGTCTTATCATTGTCATTTCCAATTTTTGAATTTGTATTGAAAAGTTGAGTTATTCGTCATCTCGCACCTCTAAAGATGCTAGTTGGCACCTTCTGTTTTTTATGTCATCAACTCGCACCTTTTTGAAATCTGACGTGTTTATGTATAGTCATCTACAAAAATGTTTTAATAAATGACTTAAAGGAATGTGTAAGCCACTTGCAATGAGTTGAGTTTAATAATAAAACAAAATGTACTTTTCAGGTAGGTTTATATTCTAAATCAACATGCTAATAAATATAAATCGGGAAGAAACAAATTATCAACAACTAGCGACCGCGTGAACCTCGTTTAATTACTAATGATGATGATAGATGGAGTTTCATGGCTTCCCCCGCATGAATAATTTACGAACGTCAAATTTTTTGTCCAGCGCTGTAGATTTTGACCAGTGACGATAGATGGCGCTTTTTACCCACGTCTTATTTATTTATTGAAATTTGTCACATATCGTCATAAATTATAGCCTGTATGTTAATCTGGGTTATAAACAATAATACTGTAAATTTTGAACAAAATCCGTTCAGTAGTTTTTGCATGAAAGAGTAACAAACATTCAGACATCATGACATCATCCAAACTTTCGCATTTATAATATTAGTAGGAAGTAGGATATCACAATGTCCTGAGGATACCTAATACCTAGTATGTAAACTGTCTACTAATATTTAAGTAGGTATATTTAAAAACAAAGCTAGATTTCTAGCTATTTAGTAATGGCGATAATTAAATGCCACCTAAATATCCCAAAGAAAGTGTCAAATGAAGAACAACAATTATTATTACCAATTTTACAATTAACTAACAATTTACATTGTACAGCTTTAACAAACAATCCTAAAAAAATAGTTCAAGCTTGAACTAGAGAACATCAAATCTTATAAATTTAGCTTCTGAAATAATACATTCGTATTCTTTTAACATGAAAAATGGCCAGGCAATGAAAATGTACAGAGGGAAATGCTTGGAACATAATTTTTTACATTGTAACTTTGTTTGGATTAGCTAGTTAGGGGATGAACATTATCAAAAGTTCTCCACCGCAGCCTTTGAAGGTCCCATTTTTGGGTTTTTCGCTTATATGTCAAAAACTATCTAAATAAAAAACCAAGCATCCTAGCGATGAAGAGAGAAGATGATGAGAAGTATTCACTTCTAGAGAATTAAAATTAATTTAATTTGTAAGTCAAGTTTTGTATATCTTGTATAGTTTTCGAGATATCTGCTCTTCAAAGTTTTGTAAAACAAACATTTTTGCCTTACATTTTCAAACTATGAGGAAATAGTTGCCATAATTTATTATTAGATGACAAGTTTGGGTTAGGGTTAGGACAATGTTGTTTTAATCTACCCACAAAATTTAATAAAATTTGAATTTGTGGTTCCTTAAAAATTCACAAAAAATGTTAGTATGAAAATAATCAATTTTCGAAAATGCCCGACACACTGAAAGTTTTTAACTTTTTAGTTTCAATTCGTTTTTATTTGACTGTACTTTTGAAAAGGTGCGAGTTGACGAACAAAATAATAGGTAAAATCGGAATTTCCCAACTCGCGCCTGCTAGCGAGTTTGACAGGTGCGAGATGACGAACAACCCGAAAAGTTTTTTTAAATAATAAAACTAAATAAGCACCAAGAAGTCGTATAGTTAACACCCCAAACAATGGACCCTAAAATGCAATGAAGTAAAACAGTTAATTCGGTCGTATCACTTACCATCAGTATAATAGGGTAACATCACGTGTCGCCATCTCACCGATATACGATATCGACATCGATATTTTTTCGACAATGGCCTCTCACGTTACGTGAATATTTATTGGGGCTTCTCTATCTATTCGGTAAGCGTAAGCCATCGTTATAACAATAAAAATGCGTTGAATATTAGGAATAATGTTACTTCATTCCCGCCAAATGGAAACTTGAAGCATCATTCCAATAAGTAGGTGCTTTACCATAGCCTACAATTAAAAGTATTTGTTCGTAGAAGCATCATAATATCAATATCTCCATCATCGTTAGTCTATAGTTTTCCATCTGGAGTGGACATAATCCTCCCCCAATACGCGCCCTTTTTATCTGTCCTTTAGCTTTACTTTTGGCATGCCTCTAGGTCCTAGAGGGAGTCTTATCTTAACTACCTATTTATAAACACCTATATCGAAGCAATGAATTAAATTTGTGCTCCATAAACGCCCTGAAACCCGAGTTCCACTCTCGACAATCTCCAGAATGCGCCTTTTGCGGAGTGGTCCGGCGGCCACTGGGCAAACACTTCCCTTCGCCCAAATTGCCTTCACTTGTCACACCGAGTGTGTGCTCGCGTGACTTACCGAAAAAAACCTGTATTACCTCCCTTTATTGGCACAATTAGAGACCCATTTAAACACAATTCGGCCTACTGGCAACGCATGACGCGACTCAATGTTGGCCCAGTCGCGTGTGTTGAAATAAATTTTGGGAGAAAAAAGAAAATGTTTATTTATTTTGGTTTTACCTTAAAGCTGAAATTATTAATAGGCTACCTGCGGTTGCGGATTCGAATTCCTTAACAATGGATTTATTTAAATACTCCTAATAGTGACTTAGTTTAGAGCTTGGTACATAAATTGATTCGTTTCTTGGAAGAAATGTTTAAAAACACAACGGTCTCAAAATAAGCCATCATGGCATGGCATGACTAAGAAGATTATAACTACTTATGACACTTACCCTAAAACTCTTTAGAAGTTTTGTTAAATTTTGTTGCACAGTTTTTGTAACATTGACACCGGCGGCAAGGAATCCCGATTGACCAGTTTTTACTTTCGATTACCGATGACAAAAAAAACGTTTTTAACGTCTTTTTTGGCGTTTCAAGACCCAGACCGACCTTCATGAATCTTGTGAATGGAATTTTACCTTATGACTGTTTACACCTTTGCAGACCTCTACAACATTTTACAATACTGACTTGGTATTGCTCTCGAATTCTGTAACACATTGCAAAATGTCAGTTAAAAAGTTTTCCTCAAATCTTTCAAATTCCTGCGGTTAAATATTCTGTGAATAATTTGAATATATTTTCCGCAAATCCTGTTGCAATATTATTATTGGTAAGACCTGCATTCGCTCATCGAAATATTAATAGCCAAACCGGATGTACGTATCAATAGAGCGTTGACATGGCGACACACAGGTGCGTCGCGCTATGTGCATAATAATGCCGGTTGATTGGTGACACAAACTGTTTGGGTACAGTGGGCGCGATCACAGCGGAGATAAACAACTACATACCACGTTTTGTGAAGTTTTTACGATAGTTTTCTTTGCGGTTTACTCCCTATTTATTAGTATTGATGTTTTATACAAATTACCGACGCTTTGCTGGTCATAGCAAAGAATGATCTATGACAGAGACGGGGTTGATGAGAATTGTAGGAAATCCATGACCATAAAAAATGTAATAATTTGGAAAGTTTTTGCATTTATTTTAAACCTGTAAAACGAGACATAATCAGCATCATTTCATCATCTTTTATTTATTTGCCATTACTTCACCGAGAGTATATTAATTTAGCCTTAAAAGTGGAGCCTAAAAGCCTTCATACCCTAGTTTGTTTGGTGTTACCGTGCGAGTCTACTACCTAGCATTCATTTGGCAATAACGACCGTGACTGTGATGTTCAGAGCCAGACGCGGAGACTACTCGAAGATTGTTATTTTGAATTCCTGATTTATGAGAAATAAATTACAACCGTCTTAGCTATATGAATATTGTAATTAATAGTGATTTGTAATTTTTTTCTATACTTAAAATCACTGGTAAAAAATGTATAGAAAACAGCACTTTTGAAATAGTGAAATTCTTTGAAATACAGACTCTACACGAACATCCTTTAATATAGAATTCGTAAATTTTATTAACAGAACAATCATTATATTTTTATGGACAAAATAAAGCAATTTTAATTCACGCTAGAGTGAAGATAATGCTTATTGTCTTAATACATAAGTCTTACCGATTTTTTGGACCTTGGAAGCCTCATATTAAAAAAACGTCTCTAGATTCCCTAGTTGATGAACACATAGATCTTATACTAGTTTAGCATTTACAGAGCAGTTTAAAATAAAAGGACTATAAGACTAAAACGGTACCAACTACCAAGTAGACGGGTCTGTCTCCCGCAGCGTATCGATCTATCGCGGGCACATTCTGACAGAAGCGGTTTTATCACTTGCCCTTGACTGGCCGGGGTCGATCAAATTCAGCACACAGACATGTAATTCTTCAACTGTACAAATATTTTATTGTAGACGAAATTCCGCTCAGTAAAGTATTGCAGATCTTGCTTGAACAGGCGCTTGAAATTATACCTGTCAAATTCAAGATCTTCTTTTATTTTTTTTGTCAATGATTTGAGTCTTGTCAATTCGAGCTCTTCAAATTCAAGATAAAAATCTGTCAGTTTCGAGCTCTACATTCTAGAATATTCGATAAGACCCTCTAACTAGTACACGTCGACCATATCCATTAGCTGGAGTGCCCACAGCATTCGTCAAAACTCCCCAGCGAAAGCAAAGGCCTGGCCAAGAGCATCCTTCAATAAAAAATGATCGAATCGAGTGAACATCTCCCCGTATCGATCTTTCGCTCTCACATTCGAATAATGGCGCGGTCACACATTTGACATTACTACAACCATAAACTATGTGCGTCAAATCAATTTGTACGTGGTGGGTGGTGACCATGGTGCCCAATGTTGATGGAACGGTGATTTGGTTTTTAATTATGTGGTACATATTTAGATGAGCTTCCGCGCACTTGATGCCTCTTTGATCCAAAGATATGGTGAATCAATGTTGCTATGAACCGCTATTGATGAAACAGATGTCTCATCTTAAAATTCCTAAAATCCACGGTGAATGTTCTCCGAAGGTGACGGTCAGTTAGACGAGCAGGCGCCAAACAATTTCCGACGTCCAATACGTCAATACTGACCAATTAATCTTGGCGCCAAACTTGGCCACAGTTAATCCCCAATGTGTCCGCGGCATAACAGTTTGTATCTCTGTCGCTGGGCGCGCGCGTCCTTGACTCGGCGGGGTCGTTGACGCGGCGCCGCGGGGAGGCGGGCCCTACATTATGCACACGCGACACCGGCACAGTATATATATGAGCTAAAGCAGTACGGAAACTTAGCCCTTTCGGCGAGTTAAATACCTACACTTCGACTGAGTGTTAGGGTTGGCACTCTTAATCTTTATAATATTAATAGGGTTCTTACTTACTTATTTATTAAAACGTTTATTTAGGTTTTTTAATTATCAAATACCTAATGGAATAAATTAATTGACTAAGTAGTTAACAAAAAAATAAAACGTTCATTAGGTTCTATAATGATCGAATACATAGTCGAATAAATTGATTAAGTACTATTAGAGGCCGTTAGAAGATCTATTCTCATAAATAAAATACTGGATACTTACTTTCACATAGTACCTATTGCCTCATTTTAAATACAGTTCATCACTTAGTACAAAAGCGTGGTGCGGAGCAAATTACTTTATCAAATAGAACACATAAATTGTTAAAAAGCATAATTACGTAATTTAAAAAGAACTATTACAAATCAGATGTAAGCACTTTATTTAAAAAGTAATATTTAATCATTTTTACAATTCAGAATTATTACGAAGTTTAAAAAATAAAAGTTCTGGTTTTGAAGATGCCGAGTTCAAGCAGCCGTATACTACGCAATACACTCGTGGCATATTTTTAAAAATACAGCGGACAGTGCATGCAATAAAATTATTATTAAAAACTCAACGCGCGCGACACTCGCGACGGATGGACTGCGAGGTTCGCTTAGAGCTCGTGTAAAGCGTGCGTCTGTGTGCGTGAGTCTGATTTCGAGCGTTTGTATGAAGCTTCCGTACTGTTTTGATTTATCTACTGTGACACCGGGCTCCCTACAAGACACGCGCCGAACCCTATCAGTAGGGTTACTGCAAAAAAAGACAATTCCACCGATTGGTGGAATGGTGGCCCGTGTTTTGAAATTTTTTTGCGAACCGCCACTCACATTCTCGTTCAATTTGGACCCCGTTGCACAATTGAGTTTGTTTTGGGGGCAAGTTGTGAGTGAGCATACGTAAGGTTGTTTACTGTTGTGAGCGAATTGCAACATAAAGTCACTTGCAAAATAGGGGGCTACTAAACGTATTAGCAGATATAGGCGCTAATAAGCACTAATTTAGGCTCATTGTGACAGAGCTCTCGACAGCCCTGTTAACCCGTGTGTGACTTAGCTTAGAAAGTGCATTGGCACATAAATAAATACGCCGCAACGGCACGCGTAGCTTTAGAGACGCGAAACGCCGTAACCACGTCTGGGGCATTGTATTGTTGCAAAATATCAGTATTGCGAACTAGCGTGACTGAATCACGGTGTCTGCATCGATGCAAAACAGATATAGACGGTGGTGTATTTTAAAAATATTCGATATTCCAACGGCGAAACCACTGAGACGGTTGAACAATGACGATGCAGACAAGATAGAAATGTTTACGAGATCTGTCTGTAATGCTCTCGGAATTTGGTATGAACTGAGGACATCGAACGGCTTAACAATATCTTTATTTGTTAAAAACAATACTTACCGGTACTTACTGGTTTTAGATATGGCTAAAAACAAGTAACTGGACCTTGGGCTTTTTAACTTGTTTACTGTTTAGCCATTGAAATGTGTACTGTTTACACATCTTAGTGGATTTTCTTGTTGCATTTTGTCTAAAAAGTACACCTGTTAATGTGAAAAATAACATCAGGCGAATATTCCGATACATTTAAATAAACCGCGAAATAAATGTTCCTCATTTATTTGCACAGAAATGACATGACAATAAAACGTAATTACTGTTTAAACTGCAAACTAGTTTTTAAACCTATTAGGAACATTGGTGCATTCTTAAAATAAAAAGTGCTAAAGTGCAATCGCGGGTAATAACTCTCGGAATGTTAATGAAACATTCAAGGCAAATTGCCCGTTCGTGGTCCCCTAAGTAATGAACTAACGACTGAGATGATTGAAGCGTGGACATCGGTGCAAACAAAAACACAACTCTACATAATGTGTGTACACTGATATTGCTCAGGATAGACAAGGACTTCCCGCCACCATCCCAGAGGAAATTAGCTTCTTATGTTTCACGCGTCTTCCCTCCCTCCCTCCGCTGGCTGACAATTGAATCTCCACGTAAATTGGTATTTTTTGCGACTAGGATTTGCCCGCTGCAATTTCTTTAAGGTCCTGAACACACGGCCTGCGTTAAGAAGTGACGCTGGCGGGACTGCATCGCGACGCGCTAGCGATACTGCAGTCGTGACGGCCCTGAAAGGGTTATTATCAATTCGTCACAAGTTTTTATGTGTGATGCATTGATAGTAAATTCGTCATTAATGTGAAAACGCGTCTATTCATCGCGAGAAGTACCTATATGACCGAGTTATCGTAAAGCCTCGTAAGATGCGTCAAAATACCTAATAATTTTGACTAAGGTAAACCTTTTACTTCTAAACCAGATCACTCTGTGGGTAGATTAAAGTCCAAAACCACATCATAGTTGCCCTACCGTGGGATACCATCAGTTTACTCGCAGTTTCTTCACAGGTTCAGTAGTGTAACATGCTCAAGTGTGCGAACCAAACTTGCTACGTCATTGGCCACTTTTTTCGCAAACTTCTAACCTACATCGGCGTAACGGTGCCGAGTTCAGTTAGATAGCGATTCCATATTGAATTGAATCTTTGACAATTGACCGCCTAGATGTTATCCGAGTCAAAGCTCGCAACACGATTCTTTTTAACGCTGGCTGTGATCGATTGTGTCTATAAGGAAAATAGTTAAAATAATTATTTAACTGTCTTGAGTAGATAGTCTTTCTCACGCTTATACTTTTTTATTTAAGTATCAACTCACATCAACGCTACTTGCAGTCATCGCACTTTTTTGTAGCGGAGCGGAGGCTTCAATCAGGTTACTCGGGCGCCGAAGCGTTTGATCAATGCATGTTACATACCTCATTTTATGGTTAATAAATTATTTTTGTTCCGTGAACCGTCTCAAAATATCGAAATAACCATACGATAATCGATTCAGTGCGCATGTTACGTGTTTCAGGGACCTCGTAAAGCTGTGTTTCCGCACTGCGCCTATTATAACTGTTTTACGACTGTCGAGTAGGTATCCTCGTGCACGTTACCCACCAGGTTTCGAGTGCCCGATGTCTTGATGCTAAACATGTTGCAGTTTAAAAGTATAATCACTCGTGTTTTATGACGGTTATATTCTGGGTAATTGCACCCCGCAAAGCCTTAACCCGACCAAGAAAACGCTACCTAATACCGCCGCTGCAACGATTTCTTTACAGCCAAAATTAGATCCACTAATAAGCTTCAACAGCGATACTAATCTTTTAAACTAGCTTCGATTATACAAGCTCCGTTAGAATATTATTTTACATTGTATGTGGCTCAGTAACAATATATTCTGTTTGAAATATTTAACCCTTTCACGGCGAGGAGGGCGTGTTATGTACCTGATATTTATCGCGAATAGATCGAGGTATAATGGCTCTTGCAGGGCCGGCGTACACGTTTGACCGCCCGGGCACTATATCAAAGTGATTGCTGAAACATTAGGTCGGGCTACGGTCAAGTTTCCCCCGTCTAGACACTTACTAACTTTTAACTTGATAGCTGTTTAACCGTGTATTTGGCCTCACTAAAAATTGTTACGTAAATCTTAATTATTCTTTCGTCGCTTTTGGATTGTCGGACGGGTAATGTATGCGACAAAAAGGTTAAAGAAAGTTCGGCAGCTATTTATGGCATGCCTATTGGGAAATCCTGTACAAGTCCGAAACAACGGTAGGGATTACGCACACACCATTAGCATATAATGGTGTTATTTGCATTCCAACACGGCGGCTTATTTTACGCCCGTTTATTTTTCAGAAATCCAACCAGTTCGCTGCAACCTAGTAATGTATGCAAAATACCGCACATGATTGGACGTCGGCCGCTTTTTTCATTTACTTACTTCTCCTTTTTGACTTGTACAATTTTTATTAATGAATTATGTTGTTAAACAAATGTATAATATGGTCATTAAGTAAATAAGTAAGTTTAATTCTGAATAAATTACTGATTTGATTAGCATTCATCGTTTGAATTAGAAACGAAAATATCGTAAAAAACGTTCAGTCCAAACATAACAACAGCGTGTAATCTCTTAAAACAGTAACTGTCCCCATTATTACAGTAATGCCATCACCCAAACTTCCTTAAATCGATTTAATAACTCAAAATTCTGAATTTCATTGTCAAACGAATACGATATCGAGTAACTCGGACGACTCTAGGCGAAGACGAAGGCGGGAAAGAATTTCAATAAGTTGTTTTCATTCGCAAATTGCGCGCCACTGCGACACCTAATGGAATAAGAATCTAGGGGGCGCATGCCGGCCGTCTGTGGAGACCCAGCCTATATTGGATTATAAAGAGCTTCTATATGCACTAGGGCATGCAAACCGGTTAACCGGATAACCGAAAAACCGGATAACCGACACAATTTGGAACTCGGTTTTTGTCAGTTATAAATCCGGGTTTTTCGGTTATTTCGGTTTTTCTTCTACGATTTTAGATAATTTAATAACTCATACAAGAACATGCTTCTTTAGTCATATCAATAAAAACAATTATTGTAATGCAATGTGAATGAGTAGAGTATAGTCTATGGCTACGGTATTGAACTAAAGTACCATGTATCTTAACTAAAGCTATAAGCGCGCGGGCGCAAAATGGAACGCGCTTTGTATTTGACCATTGCCGCCATTATTTTTGCTTTGCTAGTCTCTGTCAGTGTCAACTTACATATTATTTAATTAAGCATAACTATGACCAAAATGTTCTTCTTCTTTTTTGATGATGTTGGCAATACACGTCAAGGTCGACTTGATTTGTGCCATTTTCTAGTTACAGAGTGTTAGGTAAATGGGTATATGAGCCGACACTAGCCCATGTTAACATGGGCATATAAATGGTATGGTGAAGTCAGAAATTTGATATCATCATTTTATTTTTTTTAATTTTCATACAAAATAAATTTTATAAATTCAGATTTGTATGAAAATTAAAATAATTAAAATAAAGATATTAATTTTCTGACTTCACCATACCATTTATATGCCCATGTTAACATGGGCTAGTGTCGGCTCATATGCCCATTTACCTAACACCCTGTATAAGTGATACGAGTTACAAAATGAGATCAAGTAATGATATAATGAAAGATGATAGATGATATACCCTTTCCCACCCTTTGAGTCTCAGTAAACTTGTGGTGCTTTACTGAGACCTCCTATGGACAACTTGAGAGAACCAGAAGAATCACGATGCACTGTTTTGCTTCACTTGCCCACACCCATGGACGTTCACGAACACTCAATGGTTAATAATCCACCATTATTACACATTAATAGTCGCCCACACACGAATTTGAGGAAATAAAACAAAACCGCTAACATGACGCTTCAGATTCCCGCCAAGAAGTCCTGACCAAAGGTTTTGCTTTGCTAATGAGCGAAGTATCCTATTGTTGATCTCTTTATATTTGATTTTTAAATAAACTATTCAATTGATCTCACAATGTATTATGTTCAGAACATGTAACTTCATCTTGTCAAACTAAAATATAAAAGAAATAAAATGATTTTTATTATAATTTGCAGCATTTTTATTTACTTACAAACAGTCGACCCGAAAAACCCGAAAAAACCGGTTTAGTTCGGTTTTTAAAAATAAAAACCGAAAAAACCGGTTTTTCCAAACCGCTCGGTTTTTGCATGCCCTTATATGCACGATCTTGTTTTTGAGAGGCTGTGGCCGGCGCCGCGGCGGGCCCGCTTCCTTTTTACTTTTAAAACTCTTCTTCCTTATTGAAAGTCTCTGGAATTTTTCGCGTCGGTTTTGTTTATCTATAACGGTCGAAAATAATGATCCATTGGTCTTTCTTTAACGTCTATCTTATTCCCAATCCTGTCGATGTATTTCAAGACGTTTTTACTTTCTAAATGAGTCCTCTACAATATAATAGTGCACTAAATTACTTGTATGAAATATGCTTGGCTGATAATTGCTCACTAAAATACAAAGATAAATGAACGGTAACTATTAGTTTATTTCCACGAAGGCATTAATTCTCGCGTTGCCGTCACTATGGTGTCGATGAAGAAGGATCTCTGGGACGGTGGTGAAAAATGCGCCTGCCGCGTTATTAGCATCTTGAGGACAAATTGGTATGCTGGAGTCGCTCTCCTCAACCGCCATTATTCATTTATTCATGGGCCCCATGTAGTGGGGGTCGCTCGAATTTACTTTGATATATGAAATTACATTGTCGGGTAAAGTTGGAGGGCACTGAGATGCGAAAGAGTTGGAATTACACGGTACTTTTTACGTAGAGTTCAATTATTTCAAATGCTATTGAATGTTTGTGAATATACTCGTGTGGTTGTTGGCTGGTTGGTTACATAGTTGTGTTACTAAAATTATCACAAAGTTTATCTCTCTTGAGAAGTTCAGTCTCTATCAGCAATGAATATATTTTACAGTCTATTTATAACGTGATTAGATAATTTTCAGTGCAAAGTATCTTTGACCGTATGACGTAACTTCGCAACATCGGTAATAACCGATTTTTGTTGCGAAGTGCGTAGACTGATAATGACCTAAATTCCATTGCGGTGTGGTCACTAATTAACACTCGGCAACTGAGCACAGTATGCTGCATTCTTTCACATGTACTTGCTTCGTTGTGTACCTAAATACATTTTGATTTGAAAAAATAATAAAATGGTTTCGTTACTTTTGAGTTAAGATGAAGTGAAAGCCTGAAGTAATGTCCTAAATGCTACATCATTGCTAAATCTCTCATACTCAATATAGGAGTACACAATTTACTAGTACAGAAATCTCAATTCAATAGTCACGCATATCCTTTTTTGGTAGAAAGGCGTAAGATGTTAAAATAGCCTCAGAAAGCGGCACAAGACAAACTTAGCCACGGCTGTTCCGAAGTCTTTGAGGAAACTTAATCTATGAATAGTAACCACTGCCTGAATATAATGAATTTACCAAAGCATTATCCGTCTAAATAATCAAGGCCAGCCATACATTTGTCAACTATTATGCAAATACGCTAACGGTATTCTTGGTGCGAAGGAATGCGGAAGCGTGTTTTCCAATAAAGCGGGCAATAAACGCGTTCTTGCGACCGCGAGCATTCAATATTTGAAACATGTGGATAGTGGCTGAAATGAAAGAATGCACACACACACAGAGAGCTCCATCAACATTGTCTGGTAATAAGTCGGTGCGCTAAGCTCATACTCCCTACTATTAGTCGCTGAAATCAAAACCGAGCCAAAATAAAACAATTGAACAGTCAAATCAGTCACGGTTCGTTGAACTCTGCACTTTATATGGTAAAATTAGCAATAAACTTTTAATAGACGACATTAAACGATCACCATGACAACTGTTGATGTTATATCACCGATCATCAGACGACATTTTATGTTTATTGGCTTCTGAGGACGTAATTTATGGTATCTATTTAATTCAACTCTCGTCTATCCGTCTTGTGTCGTTTCGTCGCGTTGGCATTACGTTCAAAAATTTTAAATGGTCTCTGCTGTTTCATTCTCTAATGAATTTAGTTGGTAGGCTTACGCTAATTCATTCATTACATTTTAGTAACTGTTATTTGGTCCAGCCAGCCTACCGTGAAATTCAACGCCGAAAGTTGAAATCTCTCATATATTAACGTATATTCTTGTAACAAACTATTTGACTTTATACAAGTGTAAAACGGTATTTTTCTGCTTTAACACTAATTGAGTTTCTTGAATATGTGTTGACGAGCGGCTGCTTTTTTTACATTAAAATGAGTCCGCGTTTGACCTCAATCTCACCTGATAGTTAGTGATGATGGGGTCTAGACGATACATGTTTAATTACAGTCTCGCCTACTAATTGATTCACTTTTGCCTGTAAAGTCATTATAAGTTAGATTTTATTACAAAGGGAATTATGCACCTTTTCATTAATAAGTTTCCGATTTTTCGGCTCAATTACATGCGCTATGAACACAGATGAACTGAAGTAACAGCGGGTGGGTATTTATTGGCAGATCGCTCTCTGCTCCGTCTAAGTCTTTTATTACTTTCGAAAGCTCTACCACTGTTCACCAACTCTCTTCTCTACACACCCCACTTACGGTATTCGATCTAGTAGTGGTAGTGCTCTTTGTTTGGGGTGTGCTTTCTTTTGGGAATGCGGGAGGTCAGTCAAAAAAACATTACTATGCCGAATTAAATAATAACACATAAAAGCAATCTACAATAATTGCTATATCAAAATGTACATCAAGGTGATAGTCAATAAATGCTAATGCTATACCCAGAAAAAAAGCTATCGTGACAAAAACAACGCGTCCTTATGTAAAAACGCTATCAAAACACGATCTTTTAAGTCGAACATTGACACACAATACACCCTTTTTATTGTAGTGGCCATGTATTTTTCATAACATAATACGGGTATATCAGGGGCGGGCCGTAAACATGTCTTCAATAAGGTCCCGGAATGACCCGCGCGGCCCCGGGCGCCGCATTGTTCCCGCTTCATAAAATTACGCGGCGAAAGAGTGAGCTCCTCAAAGACTTATACATAGGGATGCAACTGTATCGGCCGGCCAATAATATCGATAATACCCGAAATAACGGTATTTTATCGATAGTTACTGAAAAAATCAAAATGTAATGGGTTTTATTTAATTTCTTTCTTCTTAGAAGTTAAAATTCTTAATGAAAATTTTGGATAAATGCAACCAAATTATCAATAAATAATATAGATGATCGCCCCGTTTCGAGATTACCCATTATTATTGTTATTTTGGTGGGGTTGAAGAATATCGATGTTAAAAACATCTCGCATCACTAACTACACCGTGTACTACAACAGTGTAATATGTAAAGCGCCGGCACCGTGTTTGTAAGCACGCCGCATAAAACTGTTGTTGTTCTCCTCTCCTCTACTGTTTAAATTCTTTAAATTCCTTTTATGAAGTGCAATGTTCTGCGCTGTGTATAAGCAAGCTGCGCTTTTTCTTATTTCGTGGCTTTTAACTCGAGTCTTTGAGCAGCAAACGGCGTTAGTTAACAAACACCATTTTCTCCAAGTTAGATTATTTGTATCTAGAAGTTTAATTCAATTTTTATACAAAATTATTAAAGTTGCATCTTTTGATAGTATGTTTCTGCGCTAAAATATTGCTTAAAAGCTTTCTGAGCCACGTATTAAACTAAAACATTCAATGGAAAATTACTCTGGATAAGTTCAATACCAATAACGTTAACAAAATATGCGCACCTGCTCTACAACATAGCCCCGCTAATTAATTAACAATGTCTGGCCACAACGCAAAAGGCCACCACTTAAACCCGACTGCATATACCTATGTAAATAAGAACGCTCTTTTTGCGGTGCATCGTCGGCAAACAATTTCTCAAACGTCGGGAGCTGACTGCATTCTATACTGACCTCTGCCAGCTGTCAACATAAATCATGCATCCTTATGCGGTCTGCGCAAGATTCAATATCGCACATTAACAAACGTTATCCCGCTGCGTTATTCAATAGAATAATTTAAGATTTCCTCCAACCAGTCAATGTTATGCTACAATAAGATCACGTCATATGCCGGTTCCGGGCCCCTACAATACAACTTTTATGCAGTTAACGAGCTCGAATTATAATAGATGTTTACTCGGGTTTGCTTGCACTTGGTGCGAGATAAATTTGTCGAACAGGTGCGTATCCCTCAGATATAAATAAAAACCGGTCGTCCACCAGCCGTCAGGGTCATATACGACCTTACACGGCGTGCACTTTATTAATATTCACAAATATAGTAAACAATTTTATGCTGGTTTATTTTTAGGGCTCAGAGAAATAAATAAGTACAGCCTTATTTATTGTAAGTATTAAAATGTTAGCTGTTAAACAGTGTGTGATCGAAGTGAAAAAAAGAGTGCACAGAATAAAGTGAAATGTAGAGCGCTTATGAATTTTTACGTCTCAATGTGCGTTAAAAAGCTAACAAGACACGCACCGGACCCGTATTTACACGTCCACATTTATTATACCGCATACGGTATAATGATCTGGGAGTGGATGACGTCCAGCCCTACGGAGTCCCGGCTCTATAGCGGCTCCACAAAAACGCGCAATAAATTACCAAAGGGATGTCGTTAACGATATTAACACCCATCACCGTATAATAACCATCTCTTATCGGTATCAATCGAATGTCGTTACTGTGAAGTGTCAACAATGAAGTCCGGCATCTTCGCACATGTTAATTTATTAACATGTTTTACAGCCCTTAGCAAAACATCAATACACCGAAGCTGTATGAAAATATATTCTTCCATTTATTTATTCTCTAAATACGTTTAATCTTTGAAAGTTAAGTAAAGTAAACCTCGGTTTATTCATTTAACGAGGTAAACATTTTATTGAAATCGGTTTTTGAATTTTTTCCAATTATAGTCTGTACCAGATTCAAGGGGAGCTTTCGTGCTCTCGCATAATATAATTTATTTCCAAATAAACAAATGGTTGTCGGCGTGAAGATAGTAAATTCTCTGCAGGTTTGTTAAAAGTAGACAATGCATTTTGTCTTCAAGATGTAGATTTTAATGGGTGCCTTGTGACTACTGTGTCTCGAAGACGTCGGGGTTGCGTGACATTCGCGGCGGCTGCTAATCGCCGCTGCGGTCGTTACCGGAGCCTTGTATCGAGTGTGCTTTGCCACGGATTTCTCCGTCTGCATCTGATTTGAGCCGATGCAACTTTCGCTCCGGGCACGATCTCGTTCATCGTCTAACAACGCCGCGCTGCAGCGCAATTTCTTTTTAATCTCCTACCAGCATTGTTTTCCTTTTAGCGGTATATTAACTTTTCTAATACCGCTAAGCTGTTTACGTTCAGAGTAGCCGGCCAGTTTTCAGTTGGGCAATATAAATATTAAAAGAGTTACAACACTCGTCCGGGATTGTTTGATCGGCGAATACGGATATGGTTTCGCTCGACGCAAAGTTGAGTTTTATCGCAAATTCGCCGGCGGTCCTTGTTAATTTCTAGGATTTCAGGTAACAGACCTGGAAATGAAAATAACGGGAATTCAAGTTCAGCACGTCCTCATACTTTTCGGACTATGTACCGGGCACGTTTAAATATTGACTTGAACTTTTCCACAAGGCCAAGTTTAAATAAAAAGATGATAATCACGTGGCCAAACATTCGGCAGCCAACACCGGCTGAGGTACGCGACTCTGTCCAAGAATTTCGACAGCCCTTGCCCAACCGGCTCAGAATGCAACTGACCTCTGAGACGGTTCTCCAAGTAGGTCGTGACGAGTGCCTAAACACGTCAGAATATAAGCCATTTGGATATGCTCCCATATTCCACATTACTAAACACCAAACCATTACTCGATAGTAAAATAATTTATTTACTTAGGAAACGTATGATTAAACACAGTCGAGCAAAGCAATTATTCACAAGATATTCTAAAAGGGTAATAAGTAGTTAAGCCGAGCTTCCTATTTACTCCGAAGCGTTAAGATAAAAAATGCCAGCACCTTTGTATTTAATTATCCATCTGATTAAATAGCCGCTTAATAATCCCGCTCGTTTCTTAGTTAAAAAGCCATAATCCGATTTGCAATATTCCTTGCTATTCGTAATTAGTTCCTGTATGATAATGAGTTCGATAAATTACAATATTGTTTCTAAAGGCCAGCGTTACGGCTCATATACTACACGCCAGGTTACCAGCCGTCTAGCAACCGTCTATTATTATAATACGGTGCTCACTTATAAATAGATTGTAAATAGATTCGCGCCTCGGTTCAGACAACCTAGCTAAGCTAATTCTATTCAAATTAGGAGTTCGATAATCTGTAAGTGGGTATACTCGTATTCATTGCGGTGAGAATTGCCCGTGTATCGGTATAAATTAGCGGCTTGCTATTGAGTATTGACACCCGATTGGGCTTTTATCTTTGACATATCTAAACTTTCACTAGCGAAAGCAGGTGATTTCGTTCCCGGGAAGCCCCAAATTTTAATTCCATTTTCAGAGGGAAGATTTAATTTGAAGGAAACCCTGTAAAATTTCAAGTTACTATTAAAATAGACGAATTTTCATATCCCTAGAGTGTGATTGGTCCACGGAAAAATTAATCCCCCATTTCCTAAAAGCTCCAATTCTCTAAGTAAAAGCCCGAAAACGTTACTGATAAACAGAGTTACTGTCGTATTTATAATATTAACCCGGCGTCAATGACGCTGGGTCATATTGACCCGAGGCATTTTCAAACGTTCATAATTTTTTTTTGCGTTCATTTTGTGGTTCGATCGTTCGTATAGCTGGAGATACAACCTCCCTAAGTCCATTCCGTTAGTTAACTCAGTGTGACTTCGCTTGCGTAGCAAGATACACAGGCTTCAAATTAAAACGGGTCATTATGACCCGGCGTCATCGGTGGCGCGGTGATTTTGTGGCTTACTTTTATTCGCTTATTTTGTGTTTAGTGCTAGCTTATGTTGTTATTTTTTAAGTTTTGGTCAAAATGACTTTGTTAAATGACCCAGCAAGAATGAAGCGCTGCTAGAAGAGTCTGATTCCGAAAGTGAAGAATTTCAGGCTGTTATAGCCAAAACTTAGAAATGGCAACGAATGTGAAAAATACGCAAGTAATGTGGACTCAGTCTTCGGATAATCTCGAACTTGCATTAGTACGACGTCGGCAAGTGCGTCATGCCACTTTTACATGCCCAGACCATTTGATTACATACTGCACCAGTTGCAGCAGTTCCATGACTCTGAATGATGAAGTAGGAGACTGATCTCATTGTATCTGCATATAAGAAGTTGATTTTCGGCCGAATACTGAAACGCCATTTAAATATTTGACGGCTTCTCAAATAGTTAAGCAGCTCCTAAACTTACATTTCGCATACTCAAAACAATATCTGAGCAGTTCTCAATTTTTAAGCACCTCTCAAATTAAGTTGCACTCAAACGCCACTTAAATGAATTTTCGCATACTGAAACGCCATTCAACGCTAAGCATTACTCAAACAACTGTCAAATCGTCTTAAGCAGCTGTTAAATTTGAGAGTGCTTGCGCGGTATCTTAAATCCTATTGTTATACCTAAAACGACCTAAATAGTGGTAAATAATGTGTGTCATCGTTATCATTTCTTTCGAGCCTCGAGGAAATACCTAGATCTAATCGCAGGAACGCAATAAGGCTGAACGCTATTGAAAAATATTATTATAATGACATGCAATTCCGAGCGAGGTTCCGCGTCTCTAAAGAAACGGTGTTGTTTCTGGATTCATAATTTGGAAGCTCTTTGAAACCCCTCACCAAATGCCATACAACCAGTGGACCAAATACTTATTATAACCCTACTGTTCTACGCAACGGGAAGTTATGAACGTGTACCAGGTGATATCTTCCACATCTAACAGCCAACTGTGCATCGTATAGTGCACGAAGTAACAACCAAAATAGCTGCTATGAAATCGCTTTACATAAACATGCCTATTTCTGAGGATTAAGGGGACATCGCATAGCAGCATTTCCAAGAGTTGTTGATTTGTCAATTTGATGCTCTGTCAGTCAACAATGATAAATGTCAATTGTGGTTACGTTTCGGTCCACGATCGCCACTTAATAGATTTCAACAATAAAAAGTATCATATTTAAAATTATTTTTTTAATTAAATAAAAATGCAAGCATTATTATTTTTATATGATAAAACGAGATTTATATATAATAGAAACTAAAAATAAACTGTTCTATGTTAAGTTGATTGAGTATATTTCCATAAAAGACAATACATAACCAAACGATGCTGCGTGTAATGGATAAAAGACGTAAAGTTATCATTTGTGTAAATGAAAACATACTTTTTTTGGTAAATGTTGCCATTATGTAAACATTTGAGAGCTGCTTAGCTGATCACGGCTTCAAATCCGTTGAGTAGCGTTTGAGAATACCATTTAAAATTGAAGGATACTTAAATTTAGGAGCCCGTCAGCTGAGTGACAGATTTGAGTAGTGTTTCAGTATTCGGCCGTTTGTCTCTTTTTCTACTATATAACATTGTTGATTCCTATAAATACTAAAAATATTTACCAAAAACAAAAAATATAGACTCATTGTGTTTTTATACATGATTTTTTCATGTTTTGTTTAAAAATTTATAAAAAATTGATCTATATTATGTATTAGTATTATTTTTGTTTTATTAGCTCAGTAAAGAACCCTATAAACATAGACAGTAATTAAAATTAAGATTACTTGTTCAATTTCCTGAAAAATGATCGATGAAGTATGGGTCAATATGACCCGGGGTCATCGTCTTTGCAATTATTTTCACGTCATTGGCGCCGGGTTAAGAGACGTATCGCTGAAGACATCTTGTATTATGTCATCGATCATCCCACTTATGTCTTTATTCGAAGATTTTAGTAATCAAGTAGAGGGCCTGATTAAACTATTTACTACTCGTAGCACATTTCGAATTACGATCAATAGAATCTATTCAAAAGGTGAGATGTCGCTGAACTAAAGGACGCTGAGATTGAAATGTAGAGGTAAACAAATATAGATGGAGGCGTATCGACGCGATACAGTTTCATTGTGAATATTATTCCTCGGGGAAAAACTTAAACGACGTAGCTTGTACTCCTCAAGGAAGTGATTGAAAGTTTCTAGTTTTGATATCGCAAATCGGCATCTCTGCCCGGGGCGCGCATAAAATTCGAATATTTAGTAGTCCCGTCGAAGTTTGCTCACTTAGCGCGAACATTGTGCTTCCACTCCCGCGTCCGTATCTCGGCCAATAATGTTTTTTTCTTCCCCACAATCTTCAACGATAATAATTTAAAACGTGTTTGTGTACACAGCGATCGTAGCGCCGCCGACCGGAAGCGAGAGGGAACTGCCCTCAGGTCCACCAAGGGAGGGATTCTTTAATGTTGGGGAATAAATTTTAATGATATTAATTTCCAAAGAGCCTCCATCAGAAGGTTCGTTTATCGGAGGAATGTTTCATAACGACTTCCTTTGAACCGTAAATGTAAATAAATGTAATTAGGTGTTTCTGTTTTGTGTTTTTATAGCTGTAGTTGTTAAATGCTTGATTAACTGTTACGATTACAATATTTAATTTATCTGCTAATTGGTCTTTTAACATTGTTATTCTAGTCACACAAAACAACATAAAGATACTACAAAATCCTCATAAAAATGTACAAAAAGAAAAGAAATAAACTCAACATCAGCAAATTTAATTGCGTAGCGTACTACAGAAATGTTTTTTAATAATTCTCCATCGGAAAGTACGTGTTTACTTTGTTTTTCTAACACGGCAAGTGCGAATTCATAGAAAATTAATTATCAGCACTCGTATCGAGTGTCAATATTATTGATGATTCCCTGAATATTCACCGGGCGGTGATAAAACTTGGTTTCCGCCATTTCCACCGATTACACTGAATGCGCGCCCGCCACAAATGCATCGCAGTTTCTCGGAAACGGCGCTTGGACTGTTATTATTGTTTCAAATCAACCTACATGTCGGCGCGGACATTCAAAGAAATTAAATAAACTTTATCATTTTTATTCCGTACTCGACATGGCTTATTATTTTCCGACGTGTGTTCAATTAATCAAATCAGTGGCAATTAAAATGTTGTATTTTTTGTAACCAGTTGACTTTTGTCGGCTTTTCTCTCGCGTTTCGACTACGTTTGCGTTGAAACAGTGAATGAAGTGTGTAACTGGTTTTTGCTCGAGATTCAACGAGGTTTTTTATTCGCCAATGGAAAAGATTTATGCATAGCTCAGACTTTGGGTGTTCATAGAAGAATAGGTGAAGGAACTATCAATTGGTGATATCAGATCAAAATCTAGAGGCTTAAACATGTTTATAAATAAAGTCCTATACATTACTTACATTTTAAACTGTTCAGGTGATCATTTATTGTATTTCAAGAGACAGTTAAATTATACGTTGTTAGTTTGTATGTTTATGTCACACGTCTATTGTAGTCGACCACAAGTTGATGTATGTAGAAAAAGTAATTGAAATCGAATCCGATTTTTTTGCCTGAGCAGTTAATTACTAAAGTTAGGAATAGCATCCCCCGTATTCTGCCTCACGGACACACGTAATTGATAGATGTGTTGGAACTTTGTTTTCGTCACTTTGCTTTGTCCTTTTAGATTAATTTCATTACGAAGCAAAAAATATATCTGTGTATTCATTGTGTAGGGTTTAAGTTGCCAGACTCTTTTCGTCTTGACTTCAAATTCAAAGAATATTTCTAAGATATTCAATTTAAAAGATTAGTTTTTCTAGACTCAGCATCTAGTTTTACCAAATTTCAAATAACCCAACCATGCGACTGTTATTGCTGATTGCAACCGCTCACCCGTTTCGGTCGATCCTTTATTTAAATTTAAACAATAAAAGATAATGAATTGTAGAAAAATAATGGCGTCTAAGGACTAAGTCCCGACTTGTGTACCTGCATTAGCATAATTAACTGGTCCCAGCTAGCAACAACAAAGCGTGTCGACGCTGCTGCGCTAATAACTTTCTCATTGTGGCGGACTGACCGTACGAGACTGGGTATAGTGGGTATCTGGGGGCACGGCAGTGCCCCCGCCAAGTCGAGCGCGAAGCAAACACTGCCGTACCATCCTTTACTGGAACCATTTCGCCGCATTTTCAGGCCTCTATTTGAGAACCTTTGGATAAGACCAGAACGCAGAAATTTTCGTCATCTAGTAAGCTATAATCACATACTTAAAATCCAAAATTTCAAGTCTGTAGGTCATTTAGTTCCGAAGTTAAGCGAAAGCAAAGTTTCGCATTTATGACACTCACTCACTCACTGATGATCATCAAAATAGAACTAGTACTTCCCATTAACTTAGAGAGCTGAAATTTGGTACAGAGTTAGGGTTTAATGGCCACATAAAGGGAAAACTATAAAAACTAGGAAAATCGAAGATCTGGAGTAACACCTCCTTCATAAAATCACTCGCCTGTACTCACCGCTAGATGACGCTAGCACTTTGAGCGTCGATTTTCTGCATCGTGGTGTCAAGATTTTTTTTCCTTTCTAGACCCCCCCCCCCCCCCGTCGATTAAGTTGAATGTTGTGTAATTATTTGCATATCGTTGATTTCGTTTATTATATCGTGAGGTTCGCTAAGGTTAAATTATTAAAACAATTTCTGATTCGTTGTCCATTTTAAAGGTCGTTGAGTTTATTTGTGTTTAATATCGTAAAAAAAATGTCAATAATATTAAAAGAAAAGACGACGACGTTAAATAATTATGCCACTTTCTACAAAAAGAAGTGAAATCCCACCAAAAACATTCTGTAAAAAACTAGCCAAGTCTCGATGGAGCTGCTTGTTTATCTCTAAAAAGTAATGAAATCTAGACAAAGTCGTGCCAAGTCTATGGTTCCTTACTGCGATTTCTTTATTATTATAGTTAATGTTGTGTGACTTGGCCGTTGAACAATCTTTATTAAGATAATCATACATAAGTATTATTGAAATACGCAGCGTTATTAAGCCTACAATTGACTGGTTATTGAATCAACGTTTTCCAAGTGCAATTTATTTCCATCGTCAATGGGTAGCGGTTCTGGCGACAGATTGGTGCAATGGTGTCATGGAGCATCTGGTTTTGTACCCTTCAACGGCCAAGTCACACAACATTAACTATAATAATAAAGAAATCGCAGTAAGGAACCATAGACTTGGCACGACTTTGTCTAGATTTCATTACTTTTTAGAGATAAACAAGCAGCTCCATCGAGACTTGGCTAGTTTTTTACAGAATGTTTTTGGTGGGTGTTTATTGTGCGTATTCTATTAGCCGCACGCTAGGCCACCGGTGGCTGCTACGGTGAACCAATGGCCACCAATCATTCATTTTTAGGGTAAAAACGATACCCTATCACTAAGGCTGAGTTGCACCACCTAACTTTAACGGTAACTATAACGATACCCGGTGCTTTTTGTATGGAGTTTGACAGATTTTTGAAGTTTGTCAAAGTTAAAGATGGTGCAACTCAGCCTAAGACTTCGCTGTCTGTGTACATCATCGACATATATCCAACGTTCGAGTGGCCTTTTGCGAGTAACTTCGAAATCAGATTTTATGAGGTCTTAAAATAATATTATCACAGGCACGTCACAAAAATATAAGATTTGTATGACTGCAGCAGTGTTAGCGTATGTAATGCGGGTGTCATATCCTTCACACAGATTTTGAAGAAATTGGGTCATACAAGGATGAAAAAATAAGTGGCTCTCACTTATTTTGCATCAAATGCCAAACCTAGGTGTCCGCCAGTTTATAGAGATGGTGGACGTCAAGGTTTATGTTTTAATACCATAAAATTGAAACGCGTGCCAGCACCACTCAGTAATATTCATAAGGAAAAAGTAATTTATAAGCTGTATGTGTGATTGGGTAAAACCTATGACCTACAGCGTTTTATAAGGGCGACAACTTTAACGACGTACTTACTTATTTCTCGTACAGAGTTGGAATTTTACTAAACATGGGACACCACGCAGGAGTTTTATTTTTGTTTCGACAAATGATGGGAGAATACAAATCTATAAATGTTTACGTACACACAGGCGCGTCGCCGTTCCCATAAATCTCTGGTGATAAATTAGGCAATTCATAAGATAGGGTGTGCACGCACGCCTTTAGGCAGGCCTGGCTCACTCCGCGCGGTACATCCGATAATTACCTACAGCGAAGCGCCCCGCCGGCGGGTATTATATCAGTCGAGTGTCACACGCGCGCTCGTCAGGACGCTGGCGTGCGTTGTAGTAGATACCTAATTCTATAATCGAAGTATTATTTAAAAATGGACATAAAGAGAAAAAAATATTGTGCGGCGTTCGGGTGTTTAAATTCGGAAAGAAATCTACCGGATTTATCTTTTTTTTTCGCTTCTCAAAGATGCTGAAAGGTATGTTGGCCATGTAGGTAATCAATAATTCTTAGGATAGTATGGAACCTAACCTACCATGACTACTGCTCAGAATACGTTCGTTCGTTTCAGCCAAATGACGTCCACTGCTGGACAAAGGCCTCTCCCAAGGTTTTCCATAATGAATGCGTACTTACCTACATACGTACCTCATTACAAATAAGCAGATTAATTATTTTTTCACTAGACAGCAACCCTAACAGCGTAAGAAGAGTTCAGAGGCACGCGATAGAAAGAGACAAAACTTGTAGGTGAATAAAATTGTAAGTACGTAGTGCTGTGCGAGCTGAATTCCACTGTATCGCGTCGTAGCAAGACTCGCATTTATTTAAATCGTCTTGCGGAGTAATCCTTCTGTACCTGTACTATTACTTATTCTGTGCTTTAGGGCAGGCGGATGATTTGACGCCAGTGCAGGACTGTGCAGACAATTTAGGGAGAATCTATGACAATGCCACAATTTCAAATGTAATTCCACCTTTACGCGGTCAGAAAAACTAACTAGTAGCAGACCAGATAAACATATTACGTAGATACGTAGTATCAAACATAATTAAATCAATGAACTACGTAGCTAAATTAAATTTTAATTATGATAATTTAATGATAACTAATAATATTTTTGCTTAGAACTAAAAGTAATAAAGCTTACACGTGTCTCTATTATCAATTACCGATTGTGATACCTTTCCAAAACAACCAAAACCTTGGTGTTCTCATTTAACTTTAATTGTAACCTGTACAATTTCCGCTTTAAATTTTAATGTAAACACAGCGGCCACTTTTAAACAGTTTCACAACAATATGGGCTATAACAAACTTCTTAGAATTCCTTAAATTACCCGCAGTTTTAACGATCACACCATAAACCTATTTAGTGTTAATCCTAACAACCTAAAATACGTTATTGCTTGCTTAATCGTTAATTATTTTATTACCAATAATTGAATGTATCGCCATTATTATAGTTCGGAAGCTTTTATTGCCAACGAAGGTGCGAAGATGATTTAGGTAAGGGACGAAGTTAATTTATCTATTGCTTCGTTTTTCTTACCTGGAATAAAGTTAACTTGGGACCGGCTTACTCTTTTATTCGGAGCGAATGTTCGTAGAGCCACGCACACATTTAACGTTTGTCCCATCTTTATTATTATACTATTTCTAATCTAACAAGTTTTCAAAATGATTAATAACAATTTTAGACTGGATTATCGGATTAGCAGTTTACATCACAAAATGACCCTAAAATAGATGACCCCTAGATTAGAATATAGTGATGATGTTAATACCGTCCTGTTTCCAACGGTATTTGTAATTTGTATACGATTGATTGTTTAAAGACACCCGCGACACGGGCACCGTTTCTAATGCCGATACACTTACGTCACGAACAGCTGGGACTGACACGATTTATCGTAATGCGAACGTATTCACACTAAACGCTATTTAATTCGATACACAACGCCGTACAACGGTTCTGATGTCGCATTTAAATAATTATTTTTCTATGTGAACGAAATTGTAATCGGTAAATTCATCGATAATTCGGGTGCTTCTTAGAAATCTTTATCACGTGAACATCGACATTTTGTATTCAAGGAGGGAGAGAAGTGTACTGCCGTTACAACTTTTAGTTGAAAAGTTTATTTTGAAAGCTTGATTACGTTTGTGTCAAACCTGGATCTTGTTTATGTTTTTCCTTCTCCTCAGTAGGTGCCAAATCAATGATTGTATTTTTAAGAATCACCTTTTTATGCCTTTCCAAAAAATTGTAGTTTGGTCTTCCTCCAAATCCGACAGTGAATTTCCCACGTATTTTATAGCTGTAGAATTTACGTCATTTTACGCGGTGCGTCAAAATGTTGACGACCTCGATGACTTGCAGGAATCGCCTCGTGCTCTTGTATTGAGGCCGATAACCCATTCTTCATACCCTTCCTGAACATAAACATTAGAATTCTAAAGAACTTACGAAATTGTTTGTTTGTTTTCAGGTAAGAACAATATTTTTGGCTGATATTATCGCGTAAGGATATTGGTATGTATCGAGGAATTTGACCTCTGATTCAACGTTGGAGGAAAACATTATTGTTATTCATTAATGTTTTATTAAAACTTTAGGTGTATCTTTAAAAACGAATACGCAAAAGAGCGCTATAAATTTTTCTAAAATCGTTCCACTGAAACGGTTCCTGAACCCAGTGAGAAAGGAATATGACCCCTAATGGAGGAATACAACGCACCGTTTAAGGTCGTTTGGGGTTATTTCGGACGAGCATGTCACGTGGTGAGCCTGGGTGGATATTTCAATCAGCCGGTCAAGGAACTATTACGTCGCAGCACCATTATCTTGGCAAGGAGATTGATGGCCCAATATTGCGATGGACTTTGCCGCGTACGGCCATCGTCCAGAAAGTATCCGACCTGCACCTAGTGCCTTCATACAAATACAAATATTTTACCTATTTAACAAACACTGTTTACTCATACACATTCAAATACAATTAGAAACAATAGTGGGAGCTTTATTCGGTAAACATTATAATATCATAATCACATTTGCCCATTATGAGATTACTTACTGGTTTTATGAAAATGCAACATCAAATGTGCAGAAAAAGGTACTCCCTGTACCTTATTAAATTTCACGGAATTTAAAAAAGACTGGGAATGCACTTTTGATGAAATATTTCTTTGGCAATTAATAGAAACTTCGAGCTTAATAAGTAAGATTCTTCGTATCAAAGCCTACGGAAAAGTTCGTAGAATTTCTAATCAATTATTCGGATTCTTTGCGGACAGTCCTCCGAGCACAAGGTCTAATGTGCACTAATAAAAGTAGCCTTGTTTTGTCTTTCGTATGCTCTATGCATCGGCTAGATTGTTTATGGTCGTAATAAAGCGGAGCGAAATCAATCTAATGGATTACAGGATTTATGTTCCAATCCGAGCGATAACGTGAAAATATTTGTGTTGTCTTTATGCAAACAAATCTCTTGTTGATTGTTTCGGCCTGCGATATAATTGGGTTGTTTGTAGATGCTCGGGTTCCTTAGGGCTGTGCCAAAAAAGTTTCCAAAACCTTTTTAATACCGGTCTCTAGCTCGTTGTCATAAATGGCAATTCTTAAGATTTGTTTGAATGACGTTTCTTCTTTTCTTTTCATAAATTAAATAACTTCGTTACGAGGAAAGCTTCAGAAATCGTGTATAACGAATTCCGCCTAACAAGCCGCTTTCATTCCTAATAAACCGAATTAAAAATTGTGACACGTACGTTAATTTCTAGAGATATTGTAAAAGTTTGCTCGTTTTAAATTCTCAAGAATTCTCCCAAGTTTCTGGACTCGTGCCATTATAAAAGCGTCGTTTAAACGGTGTATGCTGTAGTGACGTCATCAATCAGAAAAGTGCACTGCGGGTGCGACACATTCTTCCCGCTATCCGAATAAAATTTATGGGGAGGCCAATACCGTAATGCGAAACACGGGGCGTACACTCGCTGGACGTCTATTTCGAGACCGTATCGCCCGACCGATCTGTTTGATGGACTCGCCAGCGCCGTACGAAATAACCCTATGCATTTGCTAATCATGTAATGTGATCTAACTGGACGTTTTTTAGTCATTTCGAAAATTGACCATTCGTCGTATAAACTATTACGTTCCCATTTCGCGGCTTGAAATGTCACATGTCAACTCGTTTGAGCAACACCGCCAACTAATCGATAAATAATGCATAACGCAATCAATATTGTCTTGCAGCCAGTTCAGCCGTGCAACTTATACTTTATGAAATTGTATTTACAGTTGGCGATTTAAATTTCAAAATAGACGTGTTATAATAAAGTTAGCGGTAGAGTGGAGCGGTAAACCACTGGGGAACAATAAAACTGCGCACGCGCCTGGCGCCGAGACGCTCCAGTTGCGCGCGTCTGAGCGAGATGCGAAATCCTAAGCTTACAGATAAACGATACGCTGCGCTTTAAAATGTTCACCGAGGTTATTTTTTTCGGACGAAGACAATTCAAGTGCCTCCAACAGCTGACTGTCGTGTGTATTTCTTGTAAAATGACTGTATTTCGTTCGTTTAATTTGAGTCAACGAAATAAAATCACATACGGTACAAGTGATAAAAATCGAAGTGAATGGTAATTAAGAAAAGAATCAAGAAAATCTCCGAACTAAAACAAAGGCGCTCTATTTACAATAATAAACATTGTACGCGAGTGTGGTGTTGCTCAAAAATAGCCGGGCGCACGTTGACACGTCTAATTTGAGAATTATCAGTTTAGCATCTTAGTCATCAGGTGTGCATGTCCCTCGTATATTGTACACTCAACGCCCTCTGTCATACATCGCTACTCCTGACACCTAGAGATGTTGACCTATCTGAAAAACGTAAGAACTCTTTCAATATAATAATTCGTCGCTTTAAACAACCATAAATCACAACATAACAGTCGCCTTTTAATGAAAACATATCGCACCACATAACCATTTCGAATTCTTGACACTACAAAGAAAACACATTATTAATCATTTAAATTACTTGTCATTGTCACTTAAACTCCATTGGGAAATTCTGGACATAAAAAAAAATAGCTGGAATCATAGTCAAGTCAAGTCAAGTCAAAATTTCTTTATTTGTTTAGACTAATAAATAGTTCTTACAAATCGTCATTTTGCTCTTAAGGAGCCTCTACATGTCTCATAATCTTTTTACCCTACCAGCGCTTCGAGACCAACATTTGGCAAGTGCTGAGAAGAAGCGCCGCAACAAACTCAGTCACCACTGTCTGCCGGTTAATATAAATAAATAGAAATAGCAGTAGTAGGTACATTCGATTCAGGAGCAGTTCACTGAATTTACCATGCATTCTTGTATAGTGTATCTTATAAGAATGGGTATACAAAATTGCGTGGTATATTAAACAAGGTAGTGACGTGCTAATATCTAGACTTACAGATTACATACTTAAAAACTTGTAGAAATGACTCGCATACATAAGTTGGAATAACTTGGATTGACCAGTCCCCGAAAGCAGCGCCTGTTCACAGACATGACGAGTGAACCAGCCATCGCTTCACTCGACCATATTAGAGGGAATGTAACGACCCGCCTCACTACGCCACCACCCCAGAGACATTTTAGTGAGAATGACAATACCAAGTTATCTCTTAGAGAAAAAAAAAAAACAATAATAAAGCTAAGTAACAGTTACAGTAACATAATTTTAATAACCCATTAAAGCATTTTGGATCACGCTTAATAATATGAAGTCGGTTAATAAAACGGACGCCACACGACAAGCTTTAAAACTATAAAGGAAGGTGGTGAAATTGCTCGCACAAATAAAAATAAGCCGCATGTTTGCGTGTGTCATTTTTCGTAACAAAATATTTTTGTTCCGCACTGACCGCGATACGATTTTAATGGACTAGACTCTGCTCTCGTTTTTTAGCAAAACAAAAGTTAAATATTAAGAAACCTGCACGTAACAAATCTATTTGGAACACGGCTCATATGACGCTTACTTGATTTATCTTTTCCGGGATTTAAACAGCTTTGCGAGGAGACGGAGACTTCGCTCAATTAAACGGTCGTTGTGTGAGAAGTATTAACAACTCGCCAACTGTGCATCGTTATTATTGTTTGCGAATTGTTGACACAATTTGTAGCCAAGTTCCGGCTCCTTGTGCACTTTTTTGGAGTCGACTTCAAAGGAAAGCAAGCCTTCTGCTCTCGAATCGCATCGGCACAGCATTGAGTGCATTTTAAATCATTACTGTTTCAGTTTGTGCTAACGGTTCTTCTGTAAATTGTTGCATGTCCTAAATGCCGCAAGGTGCTTGCCGCGGACGTTGTAAAAATTAACTAGTGCTATTTATTGCCTTGCCCAAACACTTTCATAACACTACATCATGCATGATCCCTAAAAGATACCAAGCTACGTACATTGTATTGTGTTAATGCAAAATTAAAATATTTCAAAATTGTTTACAAGGAAGCTATTGAATTTAAGTTAATATAACATGGTTCAAATAGGTGACAGTGTGGCGCTTTCCCAATGACTTTTGATCTCACAAATCCTAGCTTTTCAATTCCAATGCAGTTCTCGAGTGTTCTCGATCGGTCTTTCATGAGCAGTGTCGAATGTGCGACATATAATAAAGAGGGCACAGGTCGGCTTGCGACCTTGCGGGTGTATTCTGAGCGGGCGCGGGCTCTATTTCGGCTCGACAGCACATCGATCCGACGAATCTGGAGCAGCCACTTTGGCACCTGCGATGCACCAAGCCAGGCCAGTGATTGCAAGATCGATCCTCGCCGATTTTGTGATCGTGACTATTTTCGGTTGTACTGACGTGAGCTCAGTTCACACAATCTCAATTTGCTTAATCGAGAATACCTGCTCAGACCTTCCCACACCCTTTCAAGGTCTGGGACCTGTTACGTTTATATACCTGGCACATATACCTACTTACTATGTTGAATTGCCAGCGGGGTGCCACATAAATCAAGTACCAATAAGATACCATACAAGCCCTCGCAGCGTCGCACTCGTAAAAACATCCGTGAGAAGTTTTATAGTCGTACAGAAGCACCTGTAGCTTGTAGAATACCGACTTCTTTGCTTTTCAAAAAGTGGTTAGCGTTCCGCGGGTAATGAAAATGTTGAAATCCTTCTACCCTGAAAGCGTTACGTGTGAAACCTAATTGTTTGAAACCCGAGTCCGCCGGCTTTTAATCCTCTTAACCATTTACGAGCCGATCGTGTGACGTAATTAGCTTAAAAACCGTGTTAGCATGGCGACAATGGCACCTCAACGGCCAGGCGTCTTGTAGCGGCCTGGTAACAGACGCGCGGAGACAAATTAATAATACAAATAAGAATCGTCGGCTGTGCGGCAACGCGTAAACGTGACGCAATGACGATTCCATGGACGACTCTAGGGTCAGTCACGGCAATTGATCGTTCTAGGTTGTTACTTTGGAAAACAATTCCAGCACGCTCCCAAATGATCACTGGAAGCGAGAAGTAAATTATCCAAGTATGTCGAAAGGGTGATTGAGGTCGCCCTAACGAAGTACCACTTATTTCTTCCAATTCCAAAATGTTCATTTATTTTAGGAATGATACCTACTTTCACCGTGCGATATAAGTAATACAAGATGATAAAAAATATAAATTACGTTTCTGGTATTACTGGAAAATACAAAATAAAGAAAAATCTTTCTTTTAAAAATTTTTAGTAAACAAATATAGCTTGTACGTAATAGGTCATGTTAGTCTCATTGTCACAATGTTATGTTATTTGCTTTAGCCGTGGGAATTACGTGCTCCGCAGTATCAAGATTGTCTCCCGGCCGATGAGACGGTATCTACGTTGAATACCATTATTCATTTGTATATTGAGTGTGAATTCGCTTAATACTGGGCAGATACGAATTATTGTCGTTTATCTATAATTTAATCCAGTCGCCTGATTACGATTTTAATTCCAGAATTGGCCCTGAAGAATAGCCTTGTTTTTCATTACAATACTTAACCGGACCGTACTTGTAGTGTATACCGTAGATCACACTAATGTGTGGTATACCTACTGGTAGAGTACCTAGACTGCACAGACTAATCCATTAAGTGTGATGCCCAGGACAATTAACTTTGTGGAAAGATTCTTGCGTTAAGTCCCGCTAAAAAGTTAAGAACATGTGACAAAGTTAAAACAATAGCATAAAGTTCAACGCCTCAAAGAGATTCCAAAATTTCCAAATAAAATATTCCCGTCGCTTCCACCTTTACATGGTTAGGGCATTCGCACTAGCGCACGTAAACCAAACTTCGTTAAGGCGATTAGTGTCCTCAATCCGCGCCAAATGGGCATTTTGTAAAGCCTACTCCTCTTTTACTGCTGGACAGAAATAGTTGAAAAAAATATATGTTATACAACAGTTCAAGGACTACATTTGTGACGTTTGAATTTTCGCTACGTCTCTTTGTTTTGGATTAAAAAAATAAATACGGGACATCGATTTTTTACTTAAATTCCCTACTCCTCCAAAACGGCTATGTTTATTTAAAAGATTTTTGCAGGAATAGATTGGGAATTCTTTAATCTTTAAATGACACGTTGCGTTTTTCAATCGAACATTACTTTCATTCATAAATTTTACTTTTGATAAATTCCGAACGTTTTGCTGTTGAGGGGGCCTTCGCGGGGTGCGGGCGGCAGTCGGCCGCTGGCCTTCAGACGGGGAGGTTGTGTCACTCGCTACAAACTGACATTAGCGATCAAAATGAATTTTTTCTTTGGCTAAGTTGCACCACCTGACGTGACCTAACTTTGACCGTAGCTTTGGCGATAACCGGTGTTTTTTGTATGGAGTTAGACAGACTTTTGACGCTTGTCAAAGTTGAAGTAAGATGGTGCAACCCAGCTTTTGTTCGACAATAGATTTTATGTCAGAATTGTTCATAGAGTACGTGCAGTCAGACGATACAATTGAATTATGACGCGCTCAGACGCTATTTTCTACCTGAATAGAATCTATTAGTGTAAAAAAACTATAATTGACTCCAAAACAACTGCACTAGATAAAAACAAGTAGAAAAATTATTACGTTATTTATTTACTAGGCCTTTGCAATCAGTATCCAAATTAGGAGCTAGTCAGAATCTGTAACTTAATCGATTTACGTGAAGAAAACAATTTATATTTTTCATACTTATTAGAATTAGATTTAAATATGTTTCTTCGCGAAAATACCACAATTAAAAATAACACCTGTAACGCCCCTGGGTCTGCGGGTGTCTATGGGTGACGGTAATCATTTACCAACAGGTGATCCGTTTGCTCGTTTGCCTCCTGTCACATTAAAAAAAATTAAGATAAAGTGGTAGGTATTGAATTGTTCTATAGAGCTTATTAAAAATTTGGATACTGATTACAAAATTAGCCATTTTCGGAGTCGGTGTCGGTGTCCTACCTTTTGGTGATTCGTTTTGGAGTTGGTTTTAATTTTTAGTGAAATTAATCTATTTCATGCCTTTAGTAGACTATAGGTACCCAGTAGACCTTGTTGTTGCCACTGAAGGTGCATAGGTACTCAGTACATTGATACCATATTTTTCATGTTAAGTGCAAATAAACTTCCCTAAATTACCAAACCATGAAACGTACCTATATATATAAAGTTTCGCAGATAAAAACTGAAATCCTCTTATAAGGTGATGAATTTTAGGAGCATGTCATGAAACCAAAATTATTAGCATACAAGAGCTTGTTTTAAAAAAAATCTTTAGCGGCGTAGTAGGAGAGATTTTCCGTTTGTAGATCGTAATAATTTCGAAGAATAGGGATGTTTCGTGGATAAAGCAAGAAAGTAGCAAGAGTTTGAATAAGACCGTCGGTGAACTTACCAAAAAAAACTCTAAATGTATTTTTCACTTTTTTAAACTTATGAAAATGTAAAGAGATGAAGCGCACCAAAGTTCAGAAGATGAGGCACATGACGTCAAGGCATGCTTAAAAATGTGGCGATTTGTGTCTTCACGCGGAATTTCATCGCATCATTATCTTCGTAATTACTTGTTTAATTGAAAAATAAAAATATCCTGTGTCCAATATTTTTTGATAATGTAAAATTGACGGACCAAAAGTCTTTTTTAAAGAAACTAGCCTATTCCTATGGCCACATTCCAGCTCCATCATCAGACCTTGCAGTTTCCCTTAGAGAATTGAAGACTCATGATTTTCAAAGTAGCGTAGGCCTACTTACATAACATTAGGTACTTGCTTATACAGGGTGTCCCAAAAACAATGGATAACCCTTTAACCATCGATAGGCCTCGCCATGGTCTCCCTAACGTCCAATTTTGACCCCAGTAAAAATATCACCGTTTTCAAGATTTTTAAGTTTTTGTGCATTTTTAGAAAATTGTAATGAAATTATTTAGGTATAATAATAAATAAATACAAATCAAACGAGCCTAAACTCGATGGAATCGTTTATTCCCGGAGTTGCTATGGGGCCACTGGCATTCCAGCTCTACCATCAGATCAGCTCCATGTCATCACAATATTGCATTGTCACCCGAATTACATGTACATATATCCGAAATTTGAACTCAATCAATTGATGAAGGATTTCTAATAAAAAGACAAATACATTTTCAGTTTATTCTTCATAAGTGATAGACAAAAGCAGAAACATTTGCTTTTTTAGGCCATAGACAATACTAGGTAGGTACTAATGCGTTCCAATAGGGATGATGACTGGGTAATGAAATCGAAATTCTATTTAGTCCGTCAGACAGATAATTAGAAAATATTAGACTCATATTTTTTAATTTTTTCCATAATCGAATAATTACAGTATTATATTGAGTTGAAATGTCGCGTGACGTCACATTTGAGTAGAATTTAAACTCGATGTAGCACTGTTATTATTTAATTATGAAAGAAAATAAAAAATATGAGTCTAATATTTTCTAATTATCTGTCTGGCGGACAAATAATTGAAATTTTGTCATCTAGCCTAGTTGTCGTCAGGAAGTTGGTCTAACTAATTCAGCTTGCAACTGAATTAGTTGCAAGCTGAATTAGCTTGCAAGATTCCACCCGAACAAACATTTATGTAATTACCTACATACATCATAAATTGCAAGCTAAATAAAAGCTTGTAATAAAGTCGGGTTTGTTCAAATTTCGAGAACGACTGAACCGACAAAAGCATTAGAAAATTTACGAAAAATAAAATAAAATTTTATCCCGTACAAAATGTTCATGGATTTTGTTATTTTTATTAAATACCTTTACGCCTGAGTTAAATGACACCGACATCAAGGTTCATCAATTTAAGTTTAAAATAATAGGCAGTAATGTATGAAGAAAGAGCTTCTATTCTGTATCTACCTATGCCCGTGTATTTTTGATCGGTGTCAAATCGGAGTTTTTGGTGCGGGGTACGCGGGTGTTGCTCGCGGCGTGAAGGTCAAACGCCCAAGGTCATTGAGGACTCTAATCGCCTTAAGGTTACATGACATTGGGCACATTACGACCGCTGGATCTAGCTAATCTCCAAGCGCGGGGTGACCGACTGGTGCGTTGACTTGACATCCAGACGACTTTAGCGGCCGTCGGCACCTGCTTCGACTTCGAAGTTGTACCACGCGACCTAGCATTGTTTGAGAAAAATGTTGGCTAAATAGGTATCTTCCAGCTCAGCAGGCTTGATTGCGGTCTGAAACGAAGTAGTAAGGCGAGCTTAGGCTCCTGTTAATGATAAGAATATTTTTAAAGGAAACTACGTGTCCCCATCTTCAAATGATTTAGACACTGTCTTACAAGAATAAAATACTGTGTTGGTATTTTAACCGTAAATGGTTTGTTTTCAAAACAAACGTAACATACATAATTTCAATAGAAATTACAATATGTATCTACTGTCAAGAAATCAGTCGCCAATAAATCAAAATAATGTTTATTTATTTACGTTGAGAACAGCCGCTCTTCCATGATTTGAAGAGATCAAGTAAACAAACTCACTGAAATTACCTATTATTTTGCACCAAGTGTCATGAAGATGTCAGTTTTACATAATAGTTTCCCGTCTATGACGCCTATAATTCAGGCCATCGTGCACGGAATCCGCACCGAGCCCATGGAATTCGGCCGTCCGGAATTATAATCGTCTTGTCCGAACACTGTCCGGCCCGAATTGCGGATCTGTCGTGCGACCCGCCCGATTGGACGTCAAGCTACCAGACTACCAGTTGCCACAGTTCCACGACAGAAGTTGGTAGGGTCGGCAATTAATATTTTCACTATACCATATTCTATTTATTGCTGTAATTCTCTTATCATATATCTTACATAATATGTTTTATTCATACATCTTAATTTATATTTTCCATATCTTGGATCAATAAATGCTTCCTATAAAATATCCCTCCTGTCTGTTTAATAGAGGAGGTATAATGCAGCAAAACTCTTTGAAATGTCCGACACATTGATCTCGGAATGGTACAAGATTATTATTCGCACGCGTTTTTCTCCGAGAAATACGTAATTTCGCGACAGATGTTCGCCGCACGCACGCGTGTGTAATCGCGCGTTTTCGAATAACGCCACGCTAATATATGACGCGGACAATCGTAGCATTGCGAATATGCGATACAAAATTATTGTTGTACTCTACTCTGAACATAGCATTCAATTTATGTAACTCCAATATATTTGTAAATTGTTAAGTATAGTTTTCCCAGTTTGTTTCGCTCATGATGAGCCACAATGCCCACAATACGTCCGAAGCCATATTTCCTGAAAATAACATCAACCTAAAGTATGTTTGGGCCTGAGTAATAAAGGCTGTTTCTTTTGCCAACCCTAGATTTGAGAAGACCCGTCGTGGCCCGAATGTCCGAATATTGTAACGGCTTGACTTATTGCATTCTTGTCATATCGCAATACAAATGGTATCTCCCGAAAATAGTCCATCACAATTATTACTGTGGGCCTTGCTTGAACCAGTTCGTTTGAACTTTCAAAGTTCAAACTTTAACCTCCTATTAACGAATAATTAAGGACTGTTTATCTTTCGAAATACGATCGGAAGTTTTTTCTTGGCAGCTCTATAATTGTCGCCAACTTTAGTGCGCCTTTGGCCCGAATTCCATGCGAATCGAGGCTGATAAAATCGCGTGTTAATTTAAAACAGCTTTCGGAACGATAACTTCATAAACAACGTTGTACATACCCCGAAGGTTTATCTCCGAATGCGAGTTGTCTCGGTTTCGTGTCGAGAACTGTGATTATCGCCCGTCCGACTCAGCTCGCCGGCCGGGTGCAGCGAAGAACTCTATTAAAACCCAGATGGTATCTCGGTTGTCGCGTGATCCGCGACGGCTATCCGATTCGCATCGCTGTTGGCTCCACATCGATGGCTATCGATAGTAATGGACAGACTTAAAACATAATTTCGTCTTAATAGTTGGAACCTAACAATTTGTAGAGGTGTATCATAGAGATACTTTTCATAATATGAGATTCTGAATTAAATTTTTGTCTTTGCTAAAAATATTATGTGATTCGTCTATTGGAAACAAGGATTGAATTCGTCCCAGTTCAAATTCAGGTTTTTAATATTACCTTCACTTCAATACTGATTACCTTTTTGGCGGCTATAATGCAACCGCTTTCGGAATTGATAGCAAGTGGTCTTTTTCAACGTTCTTGATGGCAACCCGGTTGTCTTCGTCAACACAGCCGGGGGCGTCGGTCGCGGGTAAAGGGAATAATGGAAATTACACCGCGCGTCGCGATCGCGAGCGGTTATCGACGGGGCCAATTTGCCGAATAAATGGCCCGGTAATGATCGGCCCTCTTCGCCGGGGACTGTTTG
The DNA here is from genome assembly GCF_963855985.1 of Ostrinia nubilalis. NCBI lineage: Eukaryota > Metazoa > Arthropoda > Insecta > Lepidoptera > Crambidae > Ostrinia > Ostrinia nubilalis. The sequence continues at coordinate 12,117,305 of NC_087101.1, read as the reverse complement.
CATACGCGGGAATTGGCCCTAATCATACACCAGTGCGCTGATGTCAATCGCAGATTGATTCATATGTCGAACGCGAATGCAGTGACCGCTTGCATGAGTCATAATATTATGTATATTTTTATTAAAAAATACTGTTCTTTGAGTTTGCTTTTCATTCGTATTTGTTATTTTTCAGAGTTTAGAAAAACATTAACATGACAACAAACAAAAAACGAGCCCTAATTTGGTTATGACTGGTTTCATATGCCTAAATTGCCCCGATAGAGAGAGACCCATCATGTGGGCCCCCGTACGATGACGCGGCGGCACGTCAGCCCCCACCAAATATTTTGACACTAATTACGAGTTATATCCGCCGCGGAGCCGCCGGCGAAACGGACATCGTTAAGCTCACTTCCTTGTGTGGACACGCCAATTGTTCACGCGACGCCATAAGCCGACTAATCGTTTTATGACAATCGATAAATTCACCGCGTTTGACTTTGTGGGCCAACCAATTTAAATGCTCTGACATTTGGAGGTAAGAAATATTTTTCAACCATATTCACTACTCCATTGTTCGGTAAAATTAGAGGTCGCCGAGTCAATACAGACAATAAGAAACGTCGAAACGAAACAAACATTAGTTACTTAGAAACGATAAGTGATTTATTATTGTCCTTTTTTATTGAGTGTCTGAACACAGTCTGAAGCTAACCCACGTTTTAAGACAAAAATATTATTTTTTCTGTTGTATGTTATAATTGAAATGGCAGACTTCATTGACCAGTCGATAGAGTAAATAAAGCTTCTCAAAAACAAGTATTTTACAAATAACTCCGAATTCGAAATGTCTCCAGGCACGGAGCACAACAAAACGTGGGCAATATCTATTCTAGATCAATTGCGCTTCGATTATGTTCCGCGGCGACTGGGTCTCATCGAAAATTGGAATCCGTTTAATCTAACGCGGGTGGAATGAAATTCTCTTAACTGCGTTCTTTATCTGCGATGGTTGTCGTTGCAATACACCCCACTGTGCAGGCCATTCCTGTTTATGCACCGTGTGGGCGCTGTAAAACTAGTTACAGACCTTGTAACTCCGATGCTAGACTGGAAACTGCTGGAATTACATCATGAGATCGGAAGAAAATTCCCCTCAACTTTGTTATTTATCTGCGATATACCCAGTTGCAATACGCTCCACTGTGCACATATCCCTGTTTGTGTACGTGAAATTGCACAGCCGCAGTTGTAAAAACTTGCTAACCTTGTAACTCTACTAAAACAGTGTTGTTGTTACAGCTTTAGATCGAAAAATAAAGTTGTAATGATACAAACTGCAGAAGTAGTTTCACACTCGGAAAACGTTAAATTCCGCGGGTTAAGGGATGTATGAAGTTATTTATCTGTCGTTTACATTTTGGTACTTAAACAAACATAGAACCCGTGCAAAAATTTAAATTACACAAACTCGCGACACATGGAAATTTAAATACGTCTCCGTATTTGTTATCGTGTCAGTGTAAATAACATAACAGAGCCCGCCGGAGTCAAGTTCGCCGCGATCTCTACTCAACTTTGATCGTGTGAAGTGGGAAATATTTTGTTTACAAATAATCCCGCGGTAAAACAATTTCGGCAAGGCGGAACACGCTTTGAGGGCACGAACGCTACATAGATAAGGGAGAGGAGAGGTTCAAACGCCGGCAAAAATTCCCAGAATTTGATTATTCTCTAACAGCATATTGTCGTTTAGTCGAGAGGTGCGCGGCTTTAGTGATGGAACCTCTTTGTATCCTTGGTATTAGCAAGCTTTACTCTAGTGACAAATATATTTTAGTTAGCGACAACGTTATTTCGTCACACATTTACAGCTCTATCTACTTAAATACATAATTAATTTTACGTATCAATCAACAGAAATAATTAAATTACGTAATATTTACAGTGCATTGCATCAACACATCAAAATATGCACAAATATAGCAAACTAGTAAATTAACGGTAAGAATCAACGTAACCGAACAAGCAAATACATTGTTGCACGAAAAACAACCCACATGCACCAGTTAGTTACCCCTTCGTATCCAGTTAGCCATGTCTGTAATTTATCTCCGCCTGCCCACATTTAACCATACAGTTAAAAACAAACAAAACGGTGATAAAGTCACGTGAAACGATTGCAAACAAAGTAAGCTTGAGCTGTGTACTTGCACCGCCGAATGACAGGCTAATGACTCGGCTACAAGCACCGGTGCCGACTTAAATGTTATTATCGCCATTAAAAACATAAGGCTGCATTTTGTGCACATTTAGAGCCTTATTCTTAAAGAAAATGGACGTAAATGTCCTTTTATGGGCTTACTTAGCTTCGGAAATAGTAACTCTAGATCACAGCACAGCTCTGCAGTGTCTGTTCAAAATCAATTAACAGCAGTTTCAGGAAGAAAGGCCATGATTTGTGTCCTAATGACACTGGAAAGAAAATTATTGTTTTTTTTGTAGAGACTATGTAAATATCGACTTAAAGTCTTTGAACGTCATTAAATCCTATAAACAACTGTAACTAAAAAGTTAAGCCCACAAAGACAAGTAATACAAGTTGTGTTTCCAAAGAAAACACCGATTTACCTCACAATTTCCATGAAACATGGACGTGTTTTGACGGAATGCGGATTGCATGCAATTCCGGAAAAATGCCCCTGTCAACGACCGGACACCAGATATAGTGCGGACCCGTTACCCGAGTGATCGACCTGGACTCCTGCCACATCCCGACGCGGCGGCTAATTATAACAACGACACATTATACAATAAACAATTCCATGCTAATTGTCACAAGGGAGAAATTCCCTCACCCGCGCTCTACTAGGATACGATAAATTAGACTTTAAGGACCGATGTATCAGGTATTATGATACAGACGCGCTAACGTATCCTATCCGATGTCATCTTTTATCTTAACGCTATCGAAGATAACCGTCAATGTTTGTGGTCACTCAAAAAACAAATCAATCCCCCTTGACGCAAACACACAAAAGAAATGACTGAGCAAGAACTGTCAGGGAACCCCGACAGTAATTTGTGTCTTCTGGAAGTGATATACGAACGCAAAATTAGTCAGCGGTATTTTTAACAATAATCTCTCCACAACATTCCTTCCTACTATTTCTGGAGCGGTAAAAGCGGTGATGTAAAAAATGTGCCTTGATGCTGGAGTAGGGGAGTATTTGGGACGCACGTCAACAGATCAACGAGGTCGGATTTATTCACGTATGTGGAATAGTCTACTCGAGCCGAAGAATAGTTATCGTGCCGATAAAAGGCCAGTCGTTTTCTCGCAGCCGATTATTGCGGTCCTGTACCGGTGAGAAGCTGAGTACGTTTTGCTCGCGCGTATTTCAACTACTAAACAAACTGTCAGAGCATTGCCAGTTTGTCCCAACCTTGCGTTTAAAACTGTCAAGGCGATCGCTTGAGTGGTATCATGTGGCGTGTATGAAGCTCGGGGGAGCTGGCCAGTGCAGTGACCCACCAGCGGTGCGTGAAGTCGGGACGATGGTACGCAAAGGGGAGAGGTCCACGCTCGCCCTGCTCAGGACTCTGGCCGACACGCTTCGGTGGCAATCTCTCCGCGTCGTCGCAATGGTACGTTTGGCGAGCAACTAATGTTTTGCTTGGACGCACTGCCCTGATGCAAGGCTGTTCTCTGTACACGTGTGGGCAACAAGTAATTCCAGCAATTAATTATGACGCTTATTTTTTAATAACAATAACAATATGAACGTAGAAAACTAAATGATCACCGTATTTAACATTAACCGTGAAGATGTGTACAATATTATCTTGAAAATAATCAAGTTTCAAGATAAGAAGCACCTAAAAACATCCAATCACTTTTTATTATAATCTATATTTTCCTCCACTTTGGTTTACTTTTCTTATTATTTGTGAATTTTATAAAATTGTGTTAAAGATATGTTACAATTCAGGTTAAATCAACGATATTATCACTACGTCGCATTCACAACATCGTCATAGATAAAATATCAGCAATAGTGTTCATAAACACTGCGCTTATCGATAGACGTGTGCCCTAGACTGTTTTGACATGTGCCCGACTCACGATGCGATCGTGTGACCGGCTCTTTGGTACACGTGCCGTTATCGGAATCCATCGGAATCTGTGACCCCAAGGCCAGAGGTCACGTTGTGACACGAAGCCGATAGCTCGCACCTCTTCCCGTATATAGCCAATGTTTGTAAACGAACCTTTGATGTAATTGCCGCGATCAATCAATGTTTACTCCTGTGAAGTTGCGCTTAAATAAATACCTCCAGATGAAAGCTGCTTTCGGTGTTATCGTGAAAATATTCCATTGTAAGACTTTGCTGTAATAAAATTTTAATACGCGATAAATTCAAGGAACATCAACCTATCACAAGCTAATAACCTATCCGTCGGGATGTACTCGGCGGGAAAACAGAAGCATTGATAAGTTTATAACCAAACAATGATAAAGCCGTAATTAGCTCTTTAAATGTGTAGACGTCACAAATTGTGATATACATAGCAGTTTAGCAGCGAACGTATGCGTGCAACAATATTAACTGCCGTTTAATACATTCGCCACACTTAATTACACATTTAACATGCCAAAATCCGAATAATCGTTAATTGAAGAAATATAGCTTTTTGAGTAATTTAACGAACCGATAAATTGGGTTAAATAAATATCAACAATGCAATAAAGTAAAGAGACGCATAACAATTTGCTTACGTGCATAAAGTGCAAATACACAGGTGCGCCGAGTGTTGTGCTGTTTGGCTTGGCGTTTCGCTGACCCACTTCTTGTATGGGTGGCCGCAAAGACTTATGTGTACCACTAGACAAGCTGTATTTAATATTGCCAACCAAAGTAACTATGCTGATTAGTGATTACTATCTCACAACCTCATTTAGCCAATCGCCAACGAGCGGGAGTAACAAATATGCCGTGAAGCTCGCGAAGATTGTAGTTGACAAACACTTGATATTTTGTCGTGATTTGATTCTTTAGTAGTTGATGCCGTTGATCAAAGTCACTTTACGTGACCGGTACAAGCACGCCCTTTGATAAAATTTCAATTCTAAAAAGCTTTTCTAGTAATAACACACTCAGAATTAGAAGTCTTTATGAGGCTATGTCTTATAACTTAGAAGTATTTAGCTGGCCATATCTATCCAACTTAGCTGCACTATGCATGTACGGCCACCAGACAAGAACTACTCTTCTTTTCTCGTCCAGTTTGTCGGCTAATCATGACAGTGCTATCTCCCCGATGTTACCGGTAGCTTTGCCCATTGTCACTAATCATATACGAGTAATAGATTCATACAAGTCTTATACGATCGTATCTATACGATTAGCTGCACTATGCATATACGGCCACCAGACAAGAGCTCACCTATGCCCAGCCCCGAGGGGCTAGTCTTCTTTTCTCGTCCAGTTTGTGGGCTAATCATGACAGTGCTATCTCCCCGATGTTACCGGTAGCTTTGCCCATTGTCACTAATCATATACGAGTAATAGATTCATACAAGTCTTATACGATCGTATCTATACGATTAGCTGCACTATGCATGTACGGCCACCAGACAAGAGCTCACCTATGCCCAGCCCCGAGGGAGCTCTCTTCTTTTCTCGTCCAGTTTGTGGGCTAATCATGACAGTGCTATCTCCCCGGTGTTACCGTTAGCTTTGCCCATTGTCACTAATAATATACGAGTAATAGATTTATACTTAGAAGTCTTATACGATCGTATCTATACGAATAGCCGCACTATGCATGTACGGCCACCAGACAAGAGCTCACCTATGCCCAGCCCCGAGGGGCTAGTCTTCTTTTCTCGTCCAGTTTGTGGGCTAATCATGACAGTGCTATCTCCCCGGTGCTACCGTTAGCTTTGGATTGTTTCCTCATTGTCACTAATTACATAATGGATTGAGCGTCACCTATTAATTAAAGGGTTACAATTTGTTAGTATTCTAGCTTCTCTGCTTTTCTTTGAACCTGCGTTTTTAATACTATACTTACGAGCAAAAGTATGGAACCACCCCCTTGTGTTTTGTTCCAAGCCATCCTAAATGCCTATGAATGTATCTATGGTATCAATTTAAAGTATATAATATTACCTTAAAATGGTACATATAATTTTTATTTATCTTCTATTAGTCATTTAGTTCTTACGGTCGTTCGTAACAAAGAGGGTGATTCCATACTTTTGCTCGCGAGTGTAGATCTGCTTTACATTAACAAATTAATAAATTGCTCTGAATATTCTATAGTAGGTAAATATTTATGCAATCAATGACGACTTTTCCGTAATGAAATGGAGTTCAAGCATGTTTAAAAATTACGTAAATATGTTGATAGAGTAACCCTAACTTTGGTTATTGATAAATATAGAAATACGGCTGTTTACTTGGCTTCAAATAGTTTGTGTCGTCTCATAAGCATAATAGGTGAAGCTTATCCTGCCCGATCAAGTGGAAGGGAAGCTCAGTAGAGCAAGAGTCCCGCCAAGGTAGAGCTATGTAAAACATCAATCGATGGGCGTCTGTGTGTCTTGGAGGGTAGTAGACGTAGTAGTGTAGTATGGTAATGAATGTTGTTCGAATAGTTTACTAGCTTAAATGTGTATACTACTTACCCAAATTGTACTTGAAAACTACATACCAATTTCATAAAAATCTTACTTGATGGGAATGCAAATATCATTAATTTCTCTTGAGAGCAATAAAATAACACAATTAGATACTATACCTTACTGGGAAGACTTCTATTGAGTATAATAATTGTCAAGCCAAAGTTATTTAAAGCGTACCTGCTTAGAATTTACATTGGCTTATTCCAAGAAGCTCAGTTATCCAGACTTTGCCTGTAGTGGCATAAAGTTTGGAAATACGCATCTTATACCAATTGAAGGATTATTTGGAAGAGCAATCAATGTCAGTTTTGGTAAACTTTATGGTAGAAACAGAAAACGTTTCTCGGCGGCATTGCTGAGTAATAATTTATGTATAGTTTAGATAATATCTAATTAAACTTGGCGCTTTTACAAAATTTGATAGGCAACATTACAAAGAAACTATAGACATAAAAATCTCATTTTTATTTTTTTTGTCATTGGTGGTTCTTCCAAATGACCCTTCAATTTCGAGTTAGAAAACAAAAGAAGATCGTGGAAGAGCAACAAACATGCTGCATCTACCTCACAATTTTGCGCTTACGAAATTAGTAGAAAGAACGCATCATTTGCGGACGATTGTTTTTCTCAGAACGCTGTATGAAAAACAGCGTCACTGTCCTCATTATAGCCTGTAAGCAGACAATAACATATGAATAGTGGATGCCGTCTCAAAATACGCTGTTTTCGCATAGCAGCAAGCAGCGCCGGGGCTCAGCTGTTGTGACGTCGCCGACGAGACGTTGTTAATACGGCACTTAGGCGTTTTGCACACCCACGACTTGCTTCGCCGTTATTACACGTCTATTTGAAGACATTTATTAATATGGAACTAGTTTGATAACCTAAATTGTTCCAATAATCTAGTTTACTTACCCCTTTATTCATAAGAAAAATTGACACACCTAAAGCCGTTTCTAAATAGAGCACTGTTTTCTCTCTGGTCATCATAGGGACATTAATAATTGACAGAAAATTACTAATCATTCAATGGTTAAAATTAGGTAAGTAACCACGAAAGGTTTCTCCTGATTCAGGAGCTTAGGAGTCCTGAACTCTAAATAGAATGGTTGTGATGCCTATTGGAAAGAAAAGAAGCAGGGGCTTTATTAATGTTATTGTTGGAATACGTGGTGACCAGGAATAAAAAGGCATCTACTTAATAGATAGTTTTATAACTCTTCCTTCTCACAGAGTATTGTCATAAGCACTTATCCAAATATTTACAATAAGTTTACGGAGACTGTGTATTGTTCAATTTTATTATAATATCATTGCTATTCAACTGAAACAACACGACACAGATGTTGTGACGACGCCAGCGCGCCCTATTAATAAAACTTAGGCCCACTGCACACCAACAAAAAAGTCGCAACTCTCAAAGATACCATGAATTTGTTCAAATAATTGAGTAGGCATGGCAATCACGTGTATTGTAGTTAACAGAACACTTATTCTTTCGGTGTATAATATCCTAAAAAGTTTTGACCCGCGCGACTTCTAAACGTGATCATTAGCAATTACTGAATTAAGAAAAGTTAGTATTTAAACTTCAAATTACACTTAACTGTTAAAACGAAATTTAATTCCGTTACGTAAAAAGAAGTAGGTCATGCGCATTGAATGCATATGCAAATATGGAACAAACAATGACTTGGACAAGCGGCGAAAATATCGGCTTTCGAAACCATGAATATATCGAAATTTACGAAGTCATCAATGAATAATTGCTACTTATTTTTTTCTTTTCCTCTCCTATTACAATATTATGGCATTGGTCTTTGCGGAGACCGTCTATTAGACCAGACTACATCTCTTACCTTCTTAACTAGATCTTCATTTATTTTCGGATCATATTCTACAGCATTTGAGTCTAAATACTTTGCTGTACCGATGTTATTATTCTCAACAATTTGTACTCAAATTTAATAAGCATGACAAGCCTACAGTAATTTGTAGTAGTTTGATAAATATGGGTTGTGGCGACATGTACCCTGGCTAGAGGCTAGACGGAAAAAGTAATCACAGTAAGTTTTGTTGTACAAAACGAATTACTAATGCTCTTGGAAAGCTTTTTCAAGGTTTTCACGAAAATTGGTGGTAGTTTATATCAAGCTTCGTTATGTAAAAATATGTGGATTGATGGTGATTGAGCCTAACTTAGGACCAAAGTTATGTATGTGACTAAAATATAAAGTTAGTACAAAATATTATGTTATTGTCTTTGCGGAAAGATGTCCCCTTTTTATACTAGAAACAAATACGCAAACAATAGAAAAACTTGTTGATACAAAATGCTTGTTCTTTTAACGAACTTTAATAGTTCCGACCGACTGAATAGTCTCCTTTAAATTAGTTCTGTAAGCTCTCCCCTAACTTCATCCGTAGATTTTCCGCTCGCAATTGCAACTTTCCTTTTTATGTAAATTGTAAAATGTGAATCCAATCTACTACGAAATAAAACAGACGACTCCGTTACGGATCTTTGATGGTTGGCAACAACGCAGAAGTTGTCCTTTCATTCGTGTAAGTTGTAGGATCGACTTTACTCGTGCCATAAAAGTGTGCAAGCTTAGAAGTGGTATATTGGAATTGCATCGGGGTGATCAGTGTTCGCTTCGTTATCGTGTCGCACAACGTCGCGGTAGCGCTGCGGAGTCTCGCCGGGACGACGTCGGCGGCGTGTCGTATCGGAGCCGCCATCCGCAGAGATGACTATGCCCGCTCTCATTCATTAGAGGGGCGGAGGGGCCGGGGCAAGACGTCGCGCGCCGCCCGACTATATCGATTTTGTACCACCAGCCCTCCCCCCAGCACCACACGCCCGCGCTCTCAGCATCCGACCTCGAGTGCTCTTCTCTCGCGCCTACTGGACACCTCCGACAGAAACTACGCCTTAACGACATGACGCCACAGCTCAAAATTCCGATCCCCGACCTACGCTCGGCGGCCTCCCGACGATCCCTAATGGACCCTCCGAGCGAAAGTCACTCGGTCGAGATTGCAACGGCGCCGTCACCGTCCACACCGATGGAAAAAATCAGCTTTTTGTTACAATTAAAATGGTAAATCAAACCAATTTTAGTAATTGCGAGGTCAAACTTTCAAGTGGCGGCGCGCGCTCTAGGAAAGATTTTAAACGCGCATGATTATTAAAGGGAAGCTCAGCATATCCATTAGGACACCTGAGATACTCACCGTTCAAACATATTATCTTGGCAATTTCAATAAAATGATAAAATTCAACCCATTTTTTCTTCTCCCTAAAGAAAGAAACAGGTTCGATTTTTATACATTTTATTTTGGGAGACTCAAAAATTTAATTAAAATAGATGCCTCTTATTACGCACTAAATTACATTTCATCTTGAACGTAAAAATAAGGAGCTGTATGTTAATAACATTTTGTATGAAGATACAAGTCACGTGGATGCCTTAGAAGATCAGCATTTGATATTAGTTCAGTTCCGAAAATCCTTTCTACCAGCCGCACCGTCTTATTGTTGCCCAAAATAGATCTTCCGGGGTCCCTATTTATGTTTGTGTGTAGTCAAGTGTACGTATAACTTTGTACTTACGGTCATGATTTCCAAATTGAACCTTATTTCTAAGTCCGGTAAGATTGTCCCCCATTGAAGTTATCTAAACTTCTATTATCTTCCATGCTTGTACAATGTACATAAAAGTTTTGGTAGGAAGGATAATTCCTTGATTTAAACAGACATTCAAGCTGACTCAGATTGAGCCATGTCATAAAGCTATGGTGATTGGTGGTTTATGAAATTCAATGGTTATCCTTGTAAATGCGGTCCCAATAAAAGAGATACAAAATTCTGGCCATGATTCCTTGAACATAGGTAAAACCCTCCTATACCAGTATGTTAGGCACCATTCGACTGCATCCAGGAAAAGCAACTTGCATCAAATATGCAAAACTTAAAGCTCAAAGCCGAGCTCGTGATTACACATTCACTCCACGCAATGCAATTCTTATCTATACTGCATTTTCTTAACGAGATCGGAACGCATCGAAGATACACGAGTGTGTATCTTTGCACTGCCAATGTTTATCGCATCGTATAAAACATCTTATAAGTTGAGTGATTACAATAGAATAACAGTTCAGCAGAGCAATTTTCTATCATGTGGGCTGTAACGATGTCTCGTTGTTGACCGTGGTCAGATTTTATGACCGATTCTGTAATATATTCCCAGTCCCATTATTTCAAATATATGCTTTAGGGAATCTAATTTAACTCACTATCTCTATTTGGGAAATTTATTTCATGTAAAAATCCGATCAATGTTTACAATTATTGGATATAGACTGGCTTTGGATTTCTGCTGCCGTCGACAATTGATACTTTATTCAAGATGTGGTCATCAGACCTTCAGATATTTATCAGAATTTCACAACCGTTTCAATTTCCTAAGACGTACATTTTCCGAAGTTATTCATGTCACTTATAATGTTCCTAATTTGTCCCCCTCAGCTGCAAACGCTAACGATGTAATTAAAACATGCAATATTAGTAACGGACCAGTAGCGTAAATTGTAAGTTTGGTATCTGACCTGAGGGATAAGGTGGACAACGTTGCGGTAGGTCTGGCATTCTGTGTACATCCTTTGCTGATCGGCACGCAGCGCTGGGTGCGTTTTGCATGTATGCAGCCCGTCATTGTGTGCGGCACTGGGTGGATCAGGCCCATACAAAAGGAGGACTGGACGGCGCCCGATAGCACTGATTGCAACGCTAGATTATGTATTATGCTTGTACAAATGTGGATATTAACAGCTGGTTTGTGATTGATTATGGCACGGTACTGGATCTTTCGGAATTAACCCATTTACAAGTTTAAAAACTTTGACATTTTATGTTGTAACAAGTGCTATTTTGCAATTAATTTTGCACTGTATTTAATTATGTTTAATTGTTAAATTCATTGTTCTGCGGCAGAAATCTTTCACCATTCCGATTTCCTTATTAGAGTGATCGTTAAATAGTAAATTTTCCAAAAAGCTAGTAACGTAAGGCCTAACGTTACTCGAACTATTTCCAACAAATGCAACTCCGTCGTATCCCGGACCAACAAATACAGTCGTATATGACACAATTATAATAGATTATAATAGTTTCTAGTTTGTTACCTTCACAATGTGTACGCGGCGCGCTTCCACGTGCGACGCAATAAATGTAAGCCTGTTACTTCCGATGCCGACTATAAACATCCTATTGATCTCCTGTCACTGGGACACACTCGTAATCCTGTTAGCCAACTTCGGTTTGTGCAAACAAATCGTGCTTTGTTGTTGATTAGTAACGAATTTGAGTAAAAACCTAATAAACTTAGAGCTGGTGAACGCCAGACCTACGTCGTTTTGTAAAAGCTGAAAGTTTGTCAGCACATGCTCCCAATGTTGGTGCATCATGAAGTTTGTGTCATCGTGGCTTTGGCAGCTACCCTCAAGAGATTGTCTGGCAAGGAGTTACAGTTTTGACAGTTTCAAATCCTTGCACTGAATGTGCGCTAGGTCAACCTCTAGTTGACACTTGATCATCATCAATTGACGGCACATTGCAATACCCTGAGGCATTTTATTTACTCTAGGTGTGAATTTGCCCCAAAAATGTTGTGCTTACTCGGAGGTCTACTCCACCAGAAGTTAAATGGTGCGTAATGAACCCTATTACAACTATTATTGTTTCGATTATCGCTTAAGGGAAGGTATGATTTATTATCTAATCTCTTACTCTTAACATCATTTTAAACGATACCTTTATTTAAATACCATTAAACTAGGTTATTGCCATCATCATCCATCATCATCATCATGTAAAATTACGGAATCTCGTAAAAATAAAAGCCTTAGATTGTTTATTATTTACTGGTGAATAGATCGAAGTTATTTATGAAAAAAATCCATTTGACATCGTTTGCATTTATTTGACTTTAATACAGCTCTACATTGGAAATGACCCCTCATTAAACAATTTTCTAGGCGTTGGTAAACTTTTTAAAGCCGAGTTTCAACACGAACTTTCAAAGTATGATAACTAAGTAATGTAAACGTACTCTGTGATTTATGAGCTCTTCAATATATTAGACGTAAGAGCTTTTAATGTAGTTTCAAAGACTATATTTACATACACTCGACGATAATTTACATCAGATGAAATCAGATCAGACAATCTGTAACGTGTTATTCAACGCACATAATTGAATAACGAATCAATTACACATTATGATCGTAAATGTTGTGATTAATAATTTCATTCCCCGACGTGTTTACAAATGAAGTGTAAACAATGTGGCGTACCCATTTTATTTATTAGCGAGTGATAACTGGTCGCTTAGTTATTATGGAAATGGCCGATCAAAGGCGTCTGCAGATCGGCCTCAACGAGGGGAAAGCTTGGGGTAGGTTATGGTATTGCATCCGACGCTTTGCAGGCTGCAAGGGTGGTTTGGCATAAGTATAGCCCGCCTATAGCACGCAGCCCTCAATATGTCTGTCTAGCCGCTGGATTTATGAATGCCGCGCAGTAATTATGACGTTATGTGCGTGTGCTTATATCGCCGCCGGTGATTTACAAACACAAACGTACAGTCTTCGTTCTTTGAAACGCCGTAACGGCGTGATACTACACGACACCCCACTTTAAAGTTGTCAAGTATCGATCACATAGCCATTTTAGTTTGTTATACATTTTTAATCGGTTATCTCGACCTGTGCCGAGTCGAAAATAAACCTGAGATCGATATGGTCCCGTCCGGTCCAAACTCAAGCCGCCGTTGTTTCTGTTCCATCGCATCCGGACGTCCGGCGGAATTTACGAGCGTCTCCATCTAAATCGGTGCGTTCTTCGTCGAGCTATTGATGTGTCGCTCCCGGTGTGCTCGCGGGCTAATGCCTGGTGATGATTAAAAAAGCGTGCGTGCCCACTTGACGCAGTGTGTTAGCTTTTTGCATCGGTGTGCGGTGCGGTGCTGTGGCACTAATGAAACGGGCCCGCCGTGCGTCGGCCGCGGCCTACGTACGCGGGCCTTGCATTGGGTCGGGTCAGTGAACCCGCCCGCCCACTATCGGGGTAAATATGCCGAATGCACACAGATGCGCGCGCCGCCCTCAGGCCCCGTCGCCGCTCGCTGCACTCGGCACGCATCCACCCCCGACCCCTCTTAAAACTCCTAATTGATTGCACAAATTTTCTCGCAATAACTGTCTTTTTATAGTGTTAATGATGTAAACTTGCGCTGTTCCGACGCTTTAATTGATACTACGCTGCGGAGACGGCTGTAAACCACGTACAAATGCATAACGATGCTCGTTTGCCTATCGCGGTGTCGCCGGCTAGACTGTGAAAAATTAATTAACGTATAAACTCGCTTTACGGGATTCCCCTTCTCCTTCGACTGCGACTGCAAACACTTCACAAGTTTCGAAGTCTTATTCAGCGGTTCAAAGTGTTTGTACTAGCAGGCTCTGTAGGGCTTTAACATTTTTATTTGAACACGATTGATGCTCTTTTTTACCTGATTAACCTTCATTAAATTATTCATCTCTGCTTATTGTAGTCCACTTTCATTGGTGAACATTATGCAGGTCCCAGTTCAATGACCGTCATCGAAAACAATTGATAGGGAATCCAATATCTCCCTGCAGCTATCTTGGTAATGGTCAGTTCTATTGGGTATTCCCTGGAACTTCAAAATGTGAAACCCACGCCGTTTATCTGCATACCACCAAGAGCAATACTCCTTCTCAATGACGATGATCTCGTCGCTCGCTCATCGGGTGCACCGGCTGATGTCACGGTGACGTCACCGCTATAAACACAAACACCGCACGCCGCCATGCCAACAGCCCGATCCGCACATAACAATAATTCACTATACAAAGCTAGCATACAATTGCAGCACATCATAACTGCGCGCTTTTGGCATCATTGCCTCACAATGCCGCATCTTTTTTGCATCCCCTGATTTATTCACTACGCCAGCTACCATTAATCCGTGGAACGTCTTTATACAATTTTATTTATTAGGTGCACTTAAGATGTAGTTGACATTGGGGAATTTAGGATCGAATTTATTGAGGCAGTTTTAAATTCTCATGAAATTGGCCTTTCTTTTAGAATGTAATCCAAAATTTTATATTATTTTTGGTTTAACAAAACATTTTCCGAGAAATGCAGTTGAAAATTTTCTTTCAAATATAGTAGAGTAGCAAAAAATTGCATTGCAGCACTTAGATCAAATCTAAACGACTGCCAGTGAATTTATGAAACAATTTTCAGCAGAATTCAGAAAATTCTTGTATTCATTTCTAAATATACTTCTTGTAACAAAAAATAACAAGCCACTTCGTTATTAGAGTGAACACAAAAAACCCTTTTGAAATACAATTATTAATCTAAAGGTCAGTCAACCCTCACCACGTGCAGGGCTTTCGGCTAATATTAAATCTTAGACAAACTAATATGTGGAATGTACAACATGAAACTTTGAACAAACTACAGGTTGCTCGGGCTCATACAAAATAACATAAGTTTATATTGCTTTTGAACGTTTTATGTTTATTTGCGGATAGTACGGATAAGCGTTTGCTTGCTTTTATTAAATTCTTATTATACTGTCCGTATTCCAATAACAATTAGTTTAAACCGTAATGTTTTTATGAAAAAATGTTCTTCGTTAGAAAGAAAAGATTCAACTGAGTGCAAAAATTCTGAAAAGCCCGTAACGATATCCACAAAAATTCAAAACAGTCCAGGAAGTAAAGGAAGAAAGAGAATAATTAGGACACACAATAGCATGACGCGGCCACGTCTCATTGGTGGGCCGTAATTGAATAACCGACGACAGAGGAAACCGCGGAATAAGCGGTAGCTGGAAGTGCCCTCCGATCACACCTCGATGGTGCTGCTCCGGTCACTTACCTGCTCGCGACACCCTGAGTAGCCACTTGCCACGGCGTACACCTAAGCGTAGCCACGTTTACGTGCACGGAAAGCCTAGTACACACATTTACGCCACACGTAAACCAGTTGATGCACGGACGAGATTTTCATTCATTAAACATTTATGTAGTGAGCAAACATTTGAATTTACTATAATGTAACTTTATTTGATGTTGCGTTTCGTTTGCTTCTATTTACATTCTTTTGAGATATTTATACCGGTGAATAATGGTCGGGTTTCCCTTTTAAAATAGATTCCATAAATACTTATTCATTGATCTCGACTCGGAGTTACTCGGGTTGTGTAACCTGTAAGTCTACAAACGCTGTACCAATCAAAGCGTATATACCGTGTTACGAAATGGTGATTGTTGTTACCGAAATAGTATCACATCTAGTGTCACTCTATCAGTCGGGGAAACGATTTCGCCCACACGAGGACGCGATCTCCTCCGCTGATGATGCAATGTCGGAACACTTTAGTTAAGGTGCGTATTTCCAGCTAATAGGTGTAACTTAACTGGGTATTGCCTATTACAGTTTAAGCACGAGCGAAGTTTGCAAAGGATAAATGTTATTGTCTTATGATAGAAGTTTTCCAGGATGATGGTGGAAAATTTCTAAAATTGTCGATTACAGTCAAAACTCAAAATACCCTTACCCTTACTCTACTTAAAGTATAGTTGGAAATATTAAGCAGACATAAATCGATCAAACTCAAGAAGTGACATTACCATCGCATACTTCTATTTCGTTGAATTGATGAAATTAATAGGATTATGTTCCGCTGCCTTAGCAGAAATTTCTGTTGTTGGATCGAGTTCAGTTTTTATGGCTTGCTCGGTATACATTTTCCCTAAATATCTTGGACTTAAGGGGAGTCGGATGTTTACATTTTATTACAATCCATATTTTTACGAAATAAGGCTTCACATTCTTTCTAACAGGTTTCAAACTACAAAAAAGTTTATAAAATCGAATCAAAGTTCATACTTAATACTTCGTTATGGCTTCTCGATGACAAAAAGCTCTGTTGGAGCTAATTACGTTTTTATCATTAATTTTCCTTAATAAGTCGTTATCAAGCTAGATTATCTAATAAAAAACATTGCACACACTGAACTTAGTCGTGGGACGGTTCTCTGCAACTTATTCACTTCTTGCTCCTCTAATGGCTGTGAAGTGCATTGGAATAATTATGCACGGATAGAAAATACTTTCCTCACGTTCACTACACTTGTTATCTGCAGTATCTAGCAGATAGGTTGCGACAGTCTTAATTGGGTGTTGGTATAACACGGGGCTATAAATCACGCCGCACAGTGGGGCGGTAATGGAGAGCTCAGCTTATATGCACTGCTTATTTCATCGGTGCAAAAAATATATAAATAAAGTCTTCTTGAGGCAGGCGATTGCTGCAGTTTTCCTGTTCGACTTTGGTCAGTTTTGCAAACTTCGTCATTTAATGTTCGTTATTTATTAATTGGTAAACTTCCTAAGATTTAGAGTATTTTATGATCAGTGTGTGTTTTAAGTTACATGTTTGATAATGAGAATTAGTGCGAGAGAGAATTGTATCACCCAATGAGGCGCCTCGCTTATGAAGCCAGTTATAGTTCGCCGATTTGAATTGAGCCGGAGTTACGGCGACAACTCCGCCGACTATGTAGGTGTACTGTTCCATCTCCGACTTCGTTCATTAGATAGTTAACCGGCGACCGAATAGTGGATCACGTCCCGCTATCAGGTGCGCTGCAAACAAAACGTTGAATAGAGGCCGGGTTAAACATGCACGACGGGTGTACGGGTATAATTAAAGTTTAGGAGACGCTCACGTCGCCCGTTAACCTCGTTATCGGGCGCTGGAAGTGGGTGAGACGCGGCGGGGCGGGAGCCAAGCTAGGGGTAGGGGCGAAACGGGGAAAATCAATGACAGCCGCCGCGCGCCGTCTCTCCCCGGCCCGACGCGCTCATCTCGCGACCACGTGCCGCGGTCACTGACTCACCACCACCACCACTAAATCCCTCGCAGCTACCCGCGCTGATTGATCATCCTCAATCATCCCACGCACAACTCTCCTTTCACCCCCACCCAATAAAAATACCCACGCCACAACTACACGCGGAAATCAAATACCCACTCCGTTTAACCGCACAAAACGACCCGTTATTTTCTTATAACCAATTCTGACTTACCAAAGCACCGGTCAACAATATATTGGCGCGCAACATATACCAAGCCGAAGCCTCGCCGGCTGTCGGGACGCGCTCGGTCGCCTGTAAAATACACTCTCTAATATGTAGGTCGCTGTCAGAAATTTGGGTTATCGTTTGGCCGCGTCGATATGCGACGCTTCCGCACCACCAGGCTGCGAATGCTATGCAGTCTATATTATTGCCCTAACACATCCCGAGTTACGTAAAGGCCGCTTCTGAATGCCAGATATCTGATCGCGTGACGACGCTCTGACGCGACGCCTCTCTTGTTCAGTTTCATGTTCCCTTCCAGATCTTAATTCAATTTGTTATTTATGCTCCCCAAGATGATCTCCTCGCTCATTATGCTTGTGTAAAGTTTTAATTGTTAATACAAAACCATAAATCAGAGCGTTCATTACATCCGAATTAATTGTTTGATCGATGCCCATTACCGAGGACATTCACACGGCATACCCGTGTTACCTGCGCCAGTGAGTCATATCTAGGCGAGTCTCGCGACAGCGCGTAAAAAACCCGTAGCAACGAACTTCCTAGTCCCCGATCCGTGCGTTGTAATGTTTTATTATGGGCATATCGCGGCCGTCGTCGATCAATGTCAACCGCATATTTGGGTCAACGGCCGTCAGCCGAATTCCCGCGCTCGTCTACTCTTCATTTCCTGTAACTATTTGGATGACTTCATTGTGCTTGCCCGTCTAATGTGATGCTATGCGGAATTTTGGTCACTGAATTATGATCAGTCGCAGATTTTAGAAACCGATTAAAATTATTTTGCAAAACTTTCTCAATAACTTTCTAGTTTATGGACTAGGCATAAAATAAATAATATGGTCTTCTGAAAGTAGGTGAAATTAGTAATGTAATAACAACTTTTTCAATATTTGCATGACACCATGGATCTCTCTCTGTCATAAAAATAGTTGTCAAAAATGTCAACCACTTCATGATTTTTAATAAATAAACAAAAACTGGGAAATTACATAAATAAATCAGCCGTTTCGTTGTATGAGGTAATGTGTGCACCATAAAATGCAGTCAGTAAAAAATAGCAGTCGATTAAATCAACTATCTTCAAAGTAAACCATTAATCTTTGTTATTTCATAATAGTGAGATGGAGTCGCTTGTTAAAAAGTGTTTAGTATCACATTAAATTCAATTAACCGAACTTACGTTCAGCCTACGGCCCATAAAAACCGTGTTGCAAGAAATCCCGCCACAAAATACGTATGAAACAGCCGTACTTTCAAACTTATTATGGATTCCCCAACCAAATGTCTGATGAAGATGGAGTCACTGTCTTCAGCCTCGGAGCTATTATGAATATTGCGTAGTCAATAAATAATATACATAGCCAAATGACTCAATAGCTGAAGAGTCCAAAAGGGGTAGATCTATTGACACAACAGATAATGCTCATGGAAAAGTGATTCTCCTAGATGACGCAGATTAAAGCCAAAATCTTCCGAAAGGTTATGCAAGCTACCACCAGATCACTGCAGCGAAGATTGCATACGATGTCCTTGGAAAGTTACGAAGAAAACAATATATCAAGATAAATGTTACTTAGCGGTCACTGTTTAACAAAGGACTCCTCTCATGTAATTAGATTTTTTTTTCTGAAAACATCACCAATGCAATTG
Organism: Ostrinia nubilalis; assembly: GCF_963855985.1. NCBI lineage: Eukaryota > Metazoa > Arthropoda > Insecta > Lepidoptera > Crambidae > Ostrinia > Ostrinia nubilalis. Next base: position 12,097,769 of record NC_087101.1, on the reverse strand, counting down.
GGTAACCAAGGTTTTTATTACCACCAGGTTCTTTTGCGTAATCCTTTCAAGGAATTCTAGGCTGCATGGTATATTTTGATATGACCCTTCTACAGCCTCTTTGCTTATCGAAAAGCCAGAACCAAAAACCGACATCTGGTGAAGTAAAGATTTGCATAATTTGCATCCGACTAAATTTTCCTTTCAAATTGTTCCAGGTATATTATGCAAAGAAGAAACGGAGAGCGCAACAGTACCTGGGCGAGGACGGCTCGCACAAAAAGGAGAGGAAGCTATACAATGACGGGTACGATGATGACAACCACGACTACATCATCAAGCAGGGAGAGAAGTTCCTCGATCGGTACGAGATCTCTTCACCTATTGGGAAGGGCTCGTTTGGACAGGTCAGTTACATTTCTAAGTTTGTTTTCCTTTTGGTTAGCAAATATAATTTGATAAAGTGGGCATAACCACTTAGTATGGGACCTTTGGCCTGAGGTGGACAGACATTACAGCATGTAATTTCTTACTTATTAAATAGTCTATACCAGTAAGAAACAGAATATAAATATCATTTTGTATCCAAGTCCTTAAAAAATTTTTTTTTTGCTTAAGACTGGAAAGGTTAGAAGCAAAATAAAACATCATTTATTTTAATCTGACTCATGGGTCAATAAAATATTGTCTAGGAACTAGGCAGGTGGAAATACATGTTCCTGATACCTTGCCCAGCTCAAAAACCACAAAATTGTCATAACATAGCACAGCAACCTACTGTTATTCGGCCAATATCAGGGCAAATGAATCCTCGTCCCATCATGTGTTTGTTGGGGCTCCACAGCATGTGTAGCAGCTCGATCAGCTCACTGCCACTTAAGGATGACATATTTGGTCAGATCCCCGCAGCTGAAACAAAGAAATTAATTATGGTATCATTCAAAATTCATTCTTTAAGATATTGAGATGTGATGTCAATTTTTATCTATCAGTAAGAAGTATTTGTATAGAAAAAAATATACACTTTGTTCAAATATAAGGTGTTATTTTTTGTACTGATCATACTTTACCAACGCATCTAATAAAATCATACAAATACAACCCAAGTGTTTTTAAAAAAAAATTCAGGCTAGTTTTTGTTTTTACTTTTCCTAACAAAAAAAAGATATTATTTTTACAACCATCCTGTCTTCACTCACTGCCTCTCTCTCTTTCTTTACTCATTTCATTCATACGAGTACGAACAATGGCCGCGCGCATTCATTCAACGTTCACACACATAAAGGTTAGATTACACTAAACCTACGTTACCAAAAATTATCACTCGTGAGTATGTACGATGTTACGTCATGTTAATAGGTACTACGCGCTGGGAGAAACAAAATCTAGCTACATAAGTAGGTAAATAAGTGTATTTTCATTAGTGTAATAGCGGGGGACTTTTCCAACGAACCGAGGCGAATCATCCGCGTTAAACTAGAAATTTAAAAAAGGATAGAAATTGGAATTCAATATCTACGGTTTCGTAATGCCTACGCAATTTATTTAGAGACGTAATAAAAAATTGATAGGTACATACCTATTAATACTTCGCTTCGCTTCAGTGGAAATGCACCCTAATATTGAATATGAATAGGTGTTGTAAATAAAACTCACTGATCAATTTTCCTGGTTTTAATTCCTAAATTATGATTTGCCATCACACTTTAGATTCATTGATTTTACTTATTCACACATTTACCTATTTTGAATGTTGTTATTTAAAGTTCCTAGGTTATTATTACACTAATCACAATACATTTTGAACGTCAAGCCTTTGTTGAATGTTCACGTAAACACTGTCTTGCACTGTCTAATCTAGCCACGATCGAATTGAGGTAATGCTTTCGGGCTGCACACTTGCTTGCTGTTCACTAGACACCACGTCGGATGTTGTATTCACAATTCGCGCACTAACTTTTTTACGGAAAAAGTCCCTTTCGCGTAAACAAGCACTCATCTGTCCAAATCACACTGTAGGTATGTACCTAGGTAGACTTCCGCAATAACCATCGATAGAACTAGGTCGCGGTCGTGGCCCTTTGGCAACAACTCCTTGATAAGGCATTCCGTATTTTTACGCAAAAGCCGCCGTCTGCGGCGCTCGCATCTGGGTACCGCCAGCACTGTGCCGGTGATTGAAATTGAAATCCAGAACTTCGTCCTCGAAGCGCACGGAATCTCGTCAAGTCAGGATACGGCTGCGCTCCCTGAAGCGCTGCGCGGCTCCAAACAAGCAATGAAGGTTTTCGACTCGTCAATGTTTCTCGTCGGCCAGTTAGTGTGCCCGAAACATAATTTCACCTGCGTTTTGTTATTGATCAAGCGCGGCATTGTAATAAATCACACATACACTGCAATACGTTTGGGCGCATTGGACGGACTGGGACGATTATTTATGTTGTTGCGCTCCCGCATGCCGATCGGCGGCTCGGCGCGGGCTGTGGGCGCGGAGCGACTGGCATGGCAGCGAGCGATATCAATATGGCCGACTCACGCGGCGCGGCACGTGGCAGGTCGTTGCCCTCGGCCGGCTACTACGATAGTGCGTACAAACGAATACTCACCGCGCTCAAAGGATGATTTATTTTTTATTTTTTTCGAAACATTCTTTGTCGTTTTACTCGAAAACTAGCCTGATTTTTTTTTTAAAAACACTTGGGTTGTATTTGTATGATTTTATTAGATGCGTTGGTAAAGTATGATCAGTACAAAAAATAACACCTTATATATCAAGCCAATGTCTTTAATAAAATATAATGAAAATAATTATAAAAAAACTTACTTGACGAGGTGAAATCTGTTCCATTATTACATTATTTTCGAATATGTGATTCTCTTTCCGTGTTAATATGCAGTCTATGGAACGTATTTGTAACAAAGACAATCCACGTTAACTGTGACCAGTGCTAGTGGTTGCTTCTTCATTTGAAATATTATTTGTCCTTGATTGGTGCAGAACCACACCGTGGCCACTATCCAACATGAGTGACAACATACACTGTTGTTATCAATCTAAAAAAAAAGTTTTTTTAGGATTATGGTAATCTACGGTGAAGGTAGTTGATCAAATACATTGTAAAAGGTATTCAACAAGTCCACACGCTCATTCAATAACTTACCAGCTGAGGAGTCATCCACTGACATTATAACCAACTGAACCTAATAAGCTCTAGGCTATGTCGCCTCCTCTGCATCATGTCAGCTATACAATTGATACATATCATAGGTTCTTCATGAGATTGAGGAATTGCTAGTTGCATTATCCAAAATCGGGCTGGGGTTAACATTGGGGCTCGGGTCGGAGTCCATACGTAAGCCGTGGTCGGCGTTTAGGCAAGGTTCGATGCCCGAAAGTGAGCCATTGGTCATTGGTTGAGTGAGATTCGTAGTTCGAGAGTATGCCAGGGTCATCGGGAAGGGAAGCATCGAGGACCATGGTCAAAAAAATAAAGACGTCAAAAGGGAAACTTATACAACACTCTTCTGCTTTTATTTTGGCAAAGACTTGGTTTTGAGAACTAAACAACACTCACGATGAAAAATACAAAACAAAGCGAATGACAGATAACAGCTGTGACAATATTTTCAGTGTTGCCATGCTAATAATGTGGTAATGAATAAAAATAATCGATATAAAAATCGATTGTATTTTTTGATGACTCGAAATAAGGTGTATAATAAGGTGTGTGTGAAATAAGGTTTCATTTAGTAATTTAAATATTTTTGGTAGTGTTATTAGAATATTAAAAAGGTTTTATAAACGTCATTTTAATGAATACGTATTTAAAAAAATAATAATTGTCATAGTCGAACAACAATCGATATGAATCGATTCTTACCGATAAGATTCATTTTGGCAACACTGAAATGAGTGTTAAAGACAGGAAGTTGTAATTATCACATAAAGTACTATTTAAATTGGATTTTTATAAAGGCAAATTGATACAAAGTTAAACTAAGTGAATACTTTAAAAAATAATTAAAAATTTTTGGCAAATTCATATTTTCATTAGCAGCTTGTCCACGCCAGGCCAGAAATGAACATTGTCCTTTGTTCTTTGACCATTCATTTCATATTCATCATTCATCAAAGAAGCGTATCTAAATGTTGGCTTCATATTGCTCTGGCAATAACATTTCCATTTAGAATGACAATCGCCTCGAAGCTTCTTTTTCATGGAATTTTCCATCTAATTATTGGTATTCCGTTTATTTTAAGATCTTGCTTAATTCTTGATTACCTGAAGTATTTATAAATATAAATCCTCGGTCTCCACTAGCTTATGAAATAAGAATTTTTAAGGAAATTTCCATCTAATAGAAAAGCTTTTTTGGCGCGGGATTCCAGTAATTTATTTTGCATATTTTTAAACAACACTAGACAGACACGACCTAGACGGAACGTTGGCGATTATGAAAGTAATCCATTGGATGAAGGTTAACTGTCTGGTTGTGATGGTAATCTTTGGGTCATCAGTTAAGCGAAGTCTGAGCATAATTCAAATACCCAACATTATCATGCTCACAATCAGGGACCTTAATACGGGGCTTTCCATTTAAAGTTGAAACCGTTTTCTTTGTTCGGTATTTTAATAGTATCAGGATATATTTAACCGAACCACATGAAAGGACTATTTTAAACTTTCTTGGAACAATAATTTTACGACGGAGATATCGGGATTCATGCGTGGGCGGGTATCAGTTGGCCTTTAGATACAATTTTTCCAATAATTGTAAAAATACACTTTGGTAATTCTATCAATAAAAGTATTATGAAACCTTTGATTTGCGAATAGAAATGTAAGTAAACAAAAAATGGACATTGAAATTTCTTTTCGTCATTATTTTGGTTGGCAGTGGGTTGTGAGTGGGTATTGCTTAGTATTCATCTTTTTGTTTCATGATATTACCTACCTAAGGCCAATAATACAACTTGTCGACTAGATCACGGTTGAGTACTTGTTAATGAATCTATTGTTTTCTTTTCCAGGTTGTGAAAGCGTATGACCATGAGGAGCAGTGTCAAGTAGCGATTAAAATAATTAAGAATAAGAAACCCTTCCTAAACCAGGCACAAATAGAAGTCAAGTTACTAGAAATGATGAACAGAGCAGATGCAGAAAATAAGTATTATATAGGTAAGAGATTTCTATTAATAAATGTAAGTTAAGCGGTAATAATCGGCCCTTGAGATGTTTACGTATTGAAATAACTTCTGTTATACAAAGTTTCACTTTATCTGGAGCGACCCAGTTAGATATAAATATTATAATCTTATTAATTGAAGAAGCTTTACTGGTCGATCAGTCTAGCCAGACAATTAAGATTATTTAATTTTATTAAGATGACCTTTTTAGTTAGACGACGGCACATCCAGCTAAACACTGGATCTTATGCAGTTGTAAATAGATGTGATTTTGCAAGCAAATTCAAAATAGTAACGTGCTGTCGACTCTACTATCTGGAAGGCAATAGCTTGTGAACGAAACGTATCTGATCGCCGTTTGTTTGTTGCAGTAAAACTGAAACGTCACTTTATGTGGCGGAACCACCTGTGCCTAGTGTTCGAGCTGCTCTCGTACAATCTCTACGATCTCCTGCGCAACACGAACTTTCGCGGCGTGTCGCTGAACCTCACGCGCAAGTTCGCGCAACAGCTGTGCACCGCGTTACTGTTCCTTAGTCAACCTGGTGAGTGTTCTTCGTGGTAGTAGAAGAAGTGGTAATGGGATGAACGAACGTCTACTGATAGTTGGTGAGACAGGAGGACTACGGGACTATTCCCACCTCTCGTTCCCACCGCTGCAACTCCTGTGTAGCCAGGATCTACAGCAAGAAGTGGTAATGGGATGAATGAACGAGGGATGTTATGGATATCCGTAACCGTAACTGAAACTTTCGGATATCCAAAATAAAAAAATATCCGTAACCGTAACCATAACCGATTCAATGATGACGGACAACTATTGGAATCTACACTATTGTATTCTATACATAGCACAGATATCGTAACCGAAACTTTCGGATATCCGAAATAAAAAAATATCCCTAACCGTAACCGAAACCGGTATAATATTATTCCAATATCCGTAACCGTATCCATAACCGAAACTACATGTCCATAACATCCCTAGAATGAACGTCTCCTGATAGTTGGTGAGACAGGAGGACTACGGAACTATTCCCACCTCTCGTTCCCACCGCTGCAACTCCTGTGTAGCCAGGATCTACAGCTTGACCGCCACTAAAACCTAACCAGTGAAGGTCAAGTTTGTCCCGGGGGAAAGTTCAACTGTCATTGGACCCACAACGAAGGGCGAAATTAATCAGGATCAGAAGAGACAGGAGGACTGTTTGTAGTGGCGTGAGTTTACCATACGTGATGACAGCTGCAATCATGTTCGATACATATTACCTACTGTATGTAAGAACGTGATCCGTAGTCGCGACGATTTTTAAATCTTAATAGACTTTATAATTAAACTTTGCCAAAAGGACACGCGAAATATTTTCGGCCAACATAAACTTACTAAGAAAAAAGCTTATTTGTACAGTAAGGTAATCAGAAATGCAATTAGACACTTCGACCTTTCGCATGGTTAGTAGACCACTGCAAAAAAGCTAAGGTTGAACTTGTTATTTCTGAACTACCGCAGTACTGTACCCATTAGCCAAAAATAGTTCCAACTAGGCAGTTAAATTGGCTTCCTTTAACCTTTTCATATTCTCCAATTAAGGAGAGGTTATTGTTTGTCTCTTTCCACTAACATTCGTGCCCGACTGTGTGGGTGTTTTACGTCACGCGTGATGTGTTTCTTGGAAAATTGTTGTTATGTTTGAATTAAGGTAAACAAGCGAAAAATTGGTAAAACAAACATCTACATTCCGATATGACGGCATTTTGTTATTATACTTCGCTTAATTCAGCATATTATAAGTGGAACACACAATTGCATAACGCAATACAATGCAACATCAGGACGTAATTCGATCTAAGGTATCATGTAAGGCTGAGGCTATACAACTTCTGGATTCGTGCTTAGTCTAGCAAAAAGCTAGTGGACCTAATCTTGAAAGAGATCTACCCTACAACCTTGAGGTCCATAAGATGAAAAATTGTGTTTCGTATTGATGTGCTATCATAAGGTGTAGCAGATCACAGCAGATGTGTTTTTCTGGTGCTTCAGACATAAACGACGCTATTCAATAGGCATTGTGTACATCATACTTTTGCTTGGTCTCGTCACAACATTATCAGATGTAAAACAAAAAGCTGTCCGCTACACATGATAGCTAATACAAACTTAGTATCATCATCATCATCATCATCATCATCATCATTTCAGCCATAGGACGTCCACTGCTGAACATAGGCCTCCCCCAATGCTTTCCATGTTGATCGATTGGTAGCGGCCTGCGTCCAGCGCTTCCCTGCTACCTTTACGATGTCGTCGGTCCACCTTGTAGGTGGACGTCCCACGCTGCGTTTTCCGGTACGCGGCATCCATTCCAGAACCTTTCTGCCCCATCGGCCGTCAGTTCTGCGTACTATGTGCCCTGCCCATTGCCACTTCAGCTTGCTAATCTGTCGGGCTATGTCAGCGACTTTGGTTCGTTTACGGATCTCCTCATTTCTGATTCGATCTCGCAAAGAAACACCAAGCATAGCCCTCTCCATAGCACGCTGTGCAACTTTGAGCTCCTGAACTTAGTATGATCGCTCCTAAATTCCTAATGATCTATCGCCTAGCTTCTAGTCAACAATGGCGCAGTGTCCAACGCGAGTGTGACCATGGCTTTAAGAGCAAAGACCACTATTGTGAACAGTGTCGCAAGTGATCTGAGCAGGAACTGCGGTGTCCATAGTGCTAGCCCCAAATCAGTTGCCGCCGTTGCAATTATGCAGATATTGTGTCAAAACAATGACCTATCGACGCAGTTAGTCAAGACCCTTGAAGGGAGATTTCGTTTACTTGTAAACTACAGAGCTCTTTATTGAGCATTACAATAGATTAATGATTGCTTGATTGGTGGACCATTAAGTCAATCACGGCTAACATGAAATTCAATAGGTTGGACCACCGTGATTCGTCGTAAATGCGGACCCTCGGTGGTCTACTAAATACGATTTTTTGTGTATGTAGTATGTACTACATATATTGAAACTTGTGGCACTAAATTAATGACCACACTAAGTTCTCTTGCGTAGATAAACAAATACACGTATTAAAATATTATTGTAGTCGTAAATTCGTAATAGTCATAATGGTTAGTAAAGTGGAGTTCACTATCCGCATTTAGGTGCTGTAATTGCATTCTACCATATTAATGTTAACCTTCTTTTTTTTTTCAGAACTAAATATAATTCACTGTGATCTAAAACCCGAGAATATACTACTATGCAACCCAAAAAGGTCAGCCATTAAGATTGTGGACTTCGGAAGTTCGTGTCAACTAGGTCAAAGGGTGAGTCTGGCTATTCCATTTATATTCCACTACTGTTGAAACGTTAGCGTAATTTATAAATAACATACTACGGATGCGATGCTAGATACACTGTATTAACATATGATGCAACCAAGGCTCTTTTTTCTGGGCCGAACAAGTTAAGAAATATTATCGTAGGTATGTATTCTGTTTAAAGGGAATATCAAGTATCCCCAACCTGTCTGGCCAGCGTGAGGAGTGTTGGACAAATCCTCCATTTGTCTTTGTTAAATTATTAGTTCTTATAATGACGATGCATTTTGAAATTCGTTCAGAAAAGAGTCAAGCTTGTGGTTGGTCCACAGGACGTCCACTGCTGAACATAGGCCTCCCCTAATAGAATTTCCATATTGACCGGTTGGTAGCATTTGTTTAAATTCAACCAATGCTTAATAAATTGTTCGATTAGCGTTAATACATCATACGGTCTGGAGATCCGCAGGAGAACTAAAGTAACCGACATAGCTCGCAGAATTGCTAAAATCAAGTGGCAGTGGGCGGGGCACATAGCTCGTAGAGACGATGGCCGTTGGGGCAGGAAAGTTCTCGAGTGGCGACCACGGGCTGGAAGACGTAGCGTGGGCAGGCCTCCTACTAGGTGGACCGACGATCTGGTAAAGGTCGCGGGAAGAGCCTGGATGCGGGCAGCGCAGGACCGTTCATTGTGGAAAACCTTGGGGGAGGCCTTTGTCCAGCAGTGGACGTCATTTGGCTGAAACGAACGAACGAACGAACGGTCATAAAACCAAAATTACTAAGCTATCTAGAAAATATTTGACAAAAGGTAGCACCTATTACCATAACATTAATATGAATTGATTTCTTTTGTCTCCCGCTCCCATATCACACCATCAATTGCAATGTCTCGTTAGCAAAATTAGTCGTACACTAAAAGCTAAGCGATAGCAGAAGCAAGAGAATAATACACTAATTTCTTAAGATAATAAATAGAAGGGCTTTCTGAAATATGTACACAACTTCTTAAAAAGTCTAGCATGCCATATAAAATCTAAGAAAGAATGCTTTATAAAATTTGAAGTCAAAATTTTACTTTTCACCAGGACTTGCAGGCTAGGTGATCTATCGCAGAGGGATTACCCTAGTTTAGACGCCAGTCTCTCACAAAGAAGAGCAAAATAAGCATATATTTATTATTATTATTCATATTCAGAGCAGTTATGCATTCCAATGAAATTTTCCTCATGAAAAGGGTATATTTTAGCTTCCCATATGGATCAGATCCTAAACGAATGTGCCGATTTATAGAGTCGGTACCCGGCATAGGCTAATTGCGCGTATAAATCACACGGGGGGCGTGTGATTCAGCGCCCGGGGTTATCGACTATTGCGTCTCAATTATAATTATGGCAGGGGTGCCAATTTGGGGAAAAAAACTATCGTCCCTAGCAGATTTCACTGACGGATTAAGTGTTTGGCATATTTCTACTAGCAGAATTCACTGACGGTTTAGGTTTTAGGGCGTTTTTCTGCTAGATGATAAGGGCAAGGTGAAGACAAAAAGGACGTTGACATCTGACAACAAAAAAACATTAATTTGCATAACTAAAATATTATTAACTTATTCGCCTTTAATGAAATACAATTACAAATCTAATATTTTAGTAATTTGACGTCTTATATCTTAGAACATAAGATCCTTATATCTTAGTCAAAATTCATAATAGACATAGATAATCATGAATGACGCAAGAGCAACTCCTAAATTGACAGCCCTAATACATTCTTAATAATACTATTGTGTACTTGGAAATGGATAAATCTTCGCTATCAGCACTGTTCAACGTCGAAACGATACGAATTCGTGTGCGAATATTCTATCAGAAGACAACAGCGTTCAATGAAACGTAGCCCCGAACTTTAGATTGTGTTTAGGCTTTGATTAACGACTCGTCTGTCTCGATGAGTTTGTAGAATGAGAAATCCATTTCAGATAAGCTAGGATGTGACGCAAACGCTGACACTATTGTGTTTACAAGTTTAGAGCAGACTAATGGAACACGAATTTGTGAATGCTTGTAATGAGAAATAATATTGAGAGAGTCATAGATAAATGACACCAGCAATGATCTCGAATATTTTTAATTGCTAGGAGAACTATAGTAATAAAATTGACCGTTCTTTTCCAGATATACCAATATATCCAATCAAGGTTCTACCGATCACCGGAGGTGTTACTCGGCGTACCCTACGACCTAGCGATAGACATGTGGTCACTGGGGTGCATACTCGTTGAGATGCACACTGGCGAGCCACTGTTCAGTGGAGCCAACGAGGTCGACCAGATGAACAAGATCGTCGAGGTGCTAGGCATGCCGCCTGATCACTTATTAGACCAGGTGAGCGAGTGTAGTCTACTCTCTTAGTGTTACTCGTTATGCCGTATGACCTAGCGATAGAAATGCGGTCACTATGGTGCATACTCGTTGAGACACTGGCAAGTCACTGTTCAGCGGGGCCAACGAGGTTGACCAGATGAACAAGATCGTGGAGGTGCTAGGCATGCCGCCTGATCACTTATTAGACCAGGTGAGCTCGTGTAATCTACTCTCTTAGTGTTACTATGCCGTATGACCTAGCGATAGAAATGCGGTCGCTATGGTGCATACTCGTCGAGATTCACACTGGCGAGCCACTGTTCAGCGGGGCCAACGAGGTCGACCAGATGAACAAGATCGTGGAGGTGCTAGGCATGCCGCCTGATCACTTATTAGACCAGGTGAGTGAGTGTAGTCTACTCTCTTAGTGTTACTCGTTCTGCTGTACAACCTAGCGATAGGCATAATGGTCGATGGGGTGCATACTCGTCGAGATGCACACTGGCGAGCCACTGTTCAGTGGAGCCAACGAGGTCGACCAGATGAACAAGATCGTCGAGGTGCTAGGCATGCCGCCTGATCACTTATTAGACCAGGTGAGTTCGTGTAGTCTACTCTCTAGCTGTTACTTGGCGTGCCGTAAGACCTAGCGATAGACATGTGGTCACTGGGGTGCATACTCGTCGAGATGCACACTGGCGAGCCACTGTTCAGCGGGGCCAACGAGGTCGACCAGATGAACAAGATCGTGGAGGTGCTAGGCATGCCGCCTGATCATTTATTAGACCAGGTGAGTGAGTGTAGTCTACTCTCTTAGTGTTACTCGTTATGCCGTATGACCTAGCGATAGAAATGCGGTCGCTATGGTGCATACTCGTCGAGATTCACACTGGCGAGCCACTGTTCAGCGGGGCCAACGAGGTCGACCAGATGAACAAGATCGTGGAGGTGCTAGGCATGCCGCCTGATCACTTATTAGACCAGGTGAGTGAGTGTAGTCTACTCTCTTAGTGTTACTCGTTCTGCTGTACAACCTAGCGATAGGCATAATGGTCGATGGGGTGCATACTCGTCGAGATGCACACTGGCGAGCCACTGTTCAGTGGAGCCAACGAGGTCGACCAGATGAACAAGATCGTCGAGGTGCTAGGCATGCCGCCTGATCATTTATTAGACCAGGTGAGTGAGTGTAGTCTACTCTCTTAGTGTTACTATGCCATATGACCTAGCGATAGATATGTGGTCACTGGGGTGCATACTCGTCGAGATGCACACTGGCGAGCCACTGTTCAGCGGGGCCAACGAGGTCGACCAGATGAACAAGATCGTGGAGGTGCTAGGCATGCCGCCTGATCACTTATTAGACCAGGTGAGTGAGTGTAGTCTACTCTCTTAGTGTTACTCGTTATGCCGTATGACCTAGCGATATAAATGCGGTCGCTATGGTGCATACTCGTCGAGATGCACACTGGCGAGCCACTGTTCAGCGGGGCCAACGAGGTCGACCAGATGAACAAGATCGTGGAGGTGCTAGGCATGCCGCCTGATCACTTATTAGACCAGGTGAGTGAGTGTAGTCTACTCCTTAGTTGTTACTTGGCGTGCCGTAAGACTTAGCTATAGACATGTGGTCATTGGGGTGCATACTCGTCGAGATGCACACTGGCAAGCCACTGTTCAGCGGGGCCAACGAGGTCGACCAGATGAACAAGATCGTCGAGGTGCTAGGCATGCCGCCTGATCACTTATTAGACCAGGTGAGTGAGTGTAGTCTACTCTCTTAGTGCTACTATGCCGTATGACCTAGCGATAGAAATGTGGTCGCTATGGTGCATACTCGTCGTGCACACTGGTGAGCCACTGTTCAGCGGGGCCAACGAGATCGACCAGATGAACAAGATCGTGGAGGTGCTAGGCATGCCGCCTGATCACTTATTAGACCAGGTGAGTGAGTGTAGTCTACTCTCTTAGTGTTACTCGTTATGCCGTATGACCTAGCGATAGAAATATGGTCGCTATGGTGCATACTCGTTGAGACACTGGCAAGTCACTGTTCAGTGGAGCCAAAGAGATCGACCAGATAAGATTTTTTGAGTTTCCAATGTTGGCCCCATACATAAACTAGTTCTATTTTAGTACCAGATAACTTTACAATACGTTACCGTATAAATGGTATGAAACAGGTGGAATATTAATATGTATTTCTTTTCTTGATTTCAGGCCCACAAAACGAGAAAGTTCTTTGACAAATTACCAGCGTCAGAAGGCGGTGGTTATGTATTAAAGAAAGTCAACGGTAAAGATGGCAGGTAAGTGTTTGACGTAATATTCATTTGTTTCTATGCAAAATGCACGTCAAAATATGCATAAATAATGAAGTTTTTTGCTAGACATCTAACGCTATAGGCTTAATGCCTATAACCTTTGACTTTTTTTTGGTAAGACGTCAGGCGTCTTTGATAATAAGTTTCTCTATAGTCTGTTCACCTAAGACACGTAACATCAAAATTCATATTTAATTTTTATTAATTTTGCATATCCAATAAGTTGGTTTACCTTACAAAATTACCGTTCTCAGTTGTGCTGTGTATTCGCATTGCTACTAAGCGTGACTATTTGCACCCCTTAGACACCGCGCCGGTGGGGTTATTACGAATCTTAGCAACCAGTGAAGAATGTACCAATTTATGGCATTAAAGATTAAATAAATAAAAATGTACGGAAACTAGCGCCACCTGTAATTGAACGCAACGCTATCATTGTTGGCGTAGCATTCGCGTTGCCGTACAACTAGCAACTGGTTCCTAAGATTCGTAATATGCATGCCAGTCGGTCGGTGCAGCTTCTCAGCACTTGCCATATGTTTGTCTCGAAGCGCTGGTAGGGCCCAAAAGATAAGGAGACATGTAAAGTGCCCAAAGGGCTACCTTTTCTTTTTATTGTTTGCTATATTTGACGTTCATAAGTGCCACTTGTGGTCTAAACTGAATAAATATTTTTGATTTTGATTTTGGTGTCCTTACAAATTGCGGACGCTATATTTGCAACGTATCAGTACAAATACACCTTTAGTCCTGTACTAACGTGAGCAGTGGTTACAGAAAGTACCGGGCGCCGGGCACGCGGCGATTACACGACATACTGGGAGTGGAGGGCGGAGGGCCGGCCGCGCGGCGTCGCGGCGAGCCCGGCCACTCCGTGTCAGACTACCTCAAGTTTAAGGTACGTGTCAAGTTACCTCTAGTATAAGGTGTGTGTCAGACTACCTCTAGTTTGAAGGGGGGTCGGCCGCGCGGCGTCGCGGCGAGCCCGGCCACTCCGTGTCAGACTACCTCAAGTTTAAGGTACGTGTCAAGTTACCTCTAGTATAAGGTGTGTGTCAGACTACCTCTAGTTTGAAGGGGGGTCGGCCGCGCGGCGTCGCGGCGAGCCCGGCCACTCCGTGTCAGACTACCTCAAGTTTAAGGTACGTGTCAAGTTACCTCTAGCACGAGGCATGTGTCATACTACCTCTAGTTTGAATGGGGGCCGGCCGCGCGGCATCGCGGCGAGCCCGGCCACTCCGTGTCAGACTACCTCAAGTTTAAGGTACGTGTCAAGTTACCTCTAGTATAAGGTGTGTGTCAGACTACCTCTAGTTTGAAGTGAAAGTACCGGGCGCCGGGCACGCGGCGGTATTAGACCACCTCAAGTTTTAACGCCTGTTCGCGTCCACCACCCTATTGACGTCTAAGTGACGGACCACTCCTCAAAACCAGTGGATAATTACCGTGCCGATGCACGTACTATGCTGGACACGAATAACCAGTTCCTCTGTGGTTGAGAATTGTAGATGAAATTCGCTTCCAATTTCGGCCTGATCATCACTTCCCCTAGCTGGCCAAGACCTTTCTCGTTGTATACCACAACAAAAAGAGGCAGGTTACCTCAAGTTTGATGTGTCAGACTACTTTCATGTTAGGTATAGTTCCAAAATACTGAACTGTCCTGTCCATGACATTGACAGTGGGGCGCCACCGTCAATACCGGATCACTGGTTCCGATTTTTGCCATGTTGGAAACCATATAGTTGAACGATGGTAGCTCCCCCCTGTCATTGAGTTTGGTGGGACAGTTCAGCGTGGGTCATCTATAGCAACTCTTTTGAATCTAGTTACTTTTCAGTGTCACATTACAAGTTGCAAATAATAGCTAACATTCTCCATTCGGCACATTCCAGGACCTAATCCTCCGCATGCTGGAGTACGAGCCGAAGCAGCGCGTGACGCCGTACTACGCGCTCCAGCACAACTTCTTCAAGCGCACCGCTGACGAGGCCACCAACACGCAGCAGCAGCAGCACCATCAGCACGGTACGTTACTGTAGGAGCACTATTAAAGTGGTTTAGGGACGGGTAATATTGGCAATACTGGTCGGGAATACTGGCAATATTGATCGGGAATATTGGTAATATTGCTCAGGAATGTTGGTAATATTGCTCAGGAATATTGGTAATATTGCTCAGGAATATTGGTAATATTGCTAAGAATATTGGAAAATATTGGTTATTGGTAACAATCAACTGCAATGGTTACTTGGAAACGAGCAATATTCAACGATAATGTTGATAGATAACTAGTAGCGATCAAGTAATAATATTGAACATGACATTGCTTGGCAACATTGTTATTGTGAACAGTACGTTTGAGACTCTTATTTTCCCAAATGATTAAAGAAGTTAGCATTGCTTGCTGACAACATTGTCGCAAAGATATCGCTCGTTTAGAAGACCGTTATGATAAATCTTTCTCTTAACATCTCGGCACTAACCGGTAAAAATAAGCCAAGTTCATGGTTCACTTAGCCCGCGCGCTGTTTACCTTTGAGAGGAGTCAAAACGTTTCAAAACATTGCATTGGCGATCATTCTGTTGCGCACTTCATTATATTGGTATTCTTCCTTTTACTCATCAATGAGTGAAAGAGACAGCTATTAAAGTTGTATTGTGGTAGCTAAATTCCATTTTCATTGACCTATCTTAAAAGAGTCTAGTGCTAAGATGTTAAAAAGGAGATGAACCTTATTCTTGAACTGCTGGGGTTAGGTTTTGATACCGAACACAAATAAATCTTCAACCACACCAACGCGTCCAGATCGCCATTGCCGGCGCGATCAAAGGCCAATGACAGGTCGCGCGACCTTTGACAGTTCACCCGACCTGTCATTGGCCTTTGATCACGCCGGCGATAGCGATCTGCACGCGTTGGTGTGTTTGAAGCATAACAAAACATTTACAAATATTTCATTGGGTACTCACCACACACGTTAGTAATATTGATACAAGATGCACATAACTAACTTCAATTTCAGATATAACTCTTTCCTAACGATCAAAGTTTTCTGATTAAAAATAATGATGACATTAAACGGGTCCATATTGGCTCACCTAAAGTTATTTACCCGAAATTGTTCTTCCTAACGATTTCAAATCCGAATGATCACTCTTCCTAAAATTTTTCATCCTAAAGTTTTCATTCATACTATTTGTAGTGCTATCGGCGATGTTCATAACACTCATGTTTCCGAAAATTGTAATTAATAATATCATTTATGTAAATATATTTAAACTCCTACTGTTTTTTATCATAACACTTTTATCCCTAAACATTACCATAATATTTTCACTCATACCATAGAATAATAAATACTACGTACAGAAGTACGTTCTTCGCGAATGAAACGTAAGGCCACAGTTCTAACCTAACCTAAACCAATAATAATGAATAGACCGATTCGTTTCTGGAACTTGACTGAATGACTGGAGCGGGACTCTGGCTTCGCTCGCTCGGCTCGTGCGTTGTGGTCACAGTTCTAACCTAACCTAAACCAATAATTATGAATAGGACCGATTCGTTTCTGGAACTTGACTGAATGACTGGAGCGGGACTCTGGCTTCGCTCGCTCGGCTGGTGCGTTGTGGTCACAGTTCTAACCTAACCTAAACCAATAATTATGAATAGGACCGATTCGTTTCTGGAACTTGACTGAATGACTGGAGCGGGACTCTGGCTTCGCTCGCTCGGCTCGTGCGTTGTGGTCACAGTTCTAACCTAACCTAAACCAATAATAATGAATAGACCGATTCGTTTCTGGAACTTGACTGAATGACTGGAGCGGGACTCTGGCTTCGCTCGCTCGGCTCGTGCGTTGTGGTCACAGTTCTAACCTAACCTAAACCAATAATTATGAATAGGACCGATTCGTTTCTGGAACTTGACTGAATGACTGGAGCGGGACTCTGGCTTCGCTCGCTCGGCTCGTGCGTTGTGGTCACAGTTCTAACCTAACCTAAACCAATAATTATGAATAGGACCGATTCGTTTCTGGAACTTGGCTAAATGACTGGAGCGGGACTCTGGCTTCGCTCGCTCGGCTGGTGCGTTGTGGTCACAGTTCTAACCTAACCTAAACCAATAATTATGAATAGGACCGATTCGTTTCTGGAACTTGACTGAATGACTGGAGCGGGACTCAAGTATACGTGCTAATGCCAACAAACTTGAACTTTAATATATCGTCAAAGAAAGAAATCTAAACAAAAAAGATATGACTTTGAATAATAGTGTAAAATATGGTTATGTTGAGAAAATCTAGAAGAACAAATAAAAGTATAATAGATGTTTATTGCTAATGACATTATGAAGTTGAATGATTCGGAATTATGAACATTAGAGGCAGAGTAGTTAGGAATTGTGATTGTTAGGATGAAAAATTTTAGGAAGAACATTTTCGGACTTCCAATTTTCGGAGTTGAAAATTTAGGTGAACTTTGGCGCACCCACATTAAACAAGAAGGATATAAATAAATAAGGCTATGTGCAACATAAAATGCAAGGTTTCGTTTTGGTCATTATAATTATTCCTTTTTTCCGTGGTATATGGCAAATTGACAAATAGTCTCCATCAAATCAAATTGATATGTGATTGTTCATCGAGGTGAAGCTTCCTTGTATCTTTATTTGATTGACTTGTCTAGTGGCTAAAATGAAGTCTTGTATAATAAACTGCTCTTCAGAAGTTGTTTATTTTATTGATCGATGTTACAATATATCAATGCAACAAGACGAATGTGAAAATCAGACAAATCTCAACCCCAATAATATCGTTATTATACTAAAAAATATCCAACAATAAAGTTACAGATTGTATTTATTTGGCCAACTATTGGGTTTGTTTTTTGAATGAACTGAATGTCCCGATGTGTATTATATTTAAGTACATACAAAGAATACATCGTCAGCTTGTGTCGTGTTCTTCGCTAACACATAACGCTTTTGTCATCGCATTTATTCAATTAACACAATACTCATAACTTGTTAAGAATAATCATGGAAGTTACCTAATTATGTGTCTGTCTTAAATATTTGTAACAAAACACAATGCTCTTGTAGTTCCAGTCAGTATTTGTTGCGTGCGAAAGAGACAACGCTACTTATACAGAAACTGGTAGCGCGCCGTCTCTTTCTCTTATACTACGTCAACATAACTGCTGGAACCTATGTGTATTTATTTTATGCATAATATGTTCATGGTTACCGTTAACATTACGTCAATTTTCGTCAATTAACACATTCAAATTTAATGTTTATTACACAAAAAAGTAGATATGATATTATGAAATATTTAACGGTAACTACAACAATAAGAGCTCATACTAACAAACGTTTTGAAGTAACTAACATGGCCGTATGGTCTTGTTAAACGTAAGCATTATTCGCTATCTCTATAGGCAAAACAGTACAAATACTTGACATACCCCCACTCTAAAGTAGAGGGGCGTGACTTAAACATTCTAATTATACGGGTTGCAAATCGAGAGCTAAGCTTAGTTTTAGCTTGCATAGCTGTCGCAGGTTTCCATAGTTGTGTGCTAACTGAGAACTATACAAACACCATGGAAAACTGCATTAGCTATGCGAGCTGCTTAGCTGTAAAGATCTTTTATATGAGTTACCAAGAGCTTTCTTGGTCTGTAATGGTGCGTCCACACCGGGCGAACAGGCTCGCGCGGCAAACTCGACGTCCTGCTTACTCTGCTCTTGAGTGAGCAAGATGTCGAGTTTGCCGCGCGAGCCCATTCGCCCAGTGTGGACGCACCATAAGGCCCTTTTCACACGTCCCGGTTGCCGGCTAACCGGCGCCGGGTATCCGGTGGTCAAGTGTATGGGCATGGTACGTAGCTTTCACATGTTCGGGCGTAATTAATCCGGCATGCCCATACACTTCACGACCGGGTACCCGGCGCCGGTTAGCCGGGAACCGGGACGTGTGAAAAGGGCCTAAGACTGTAACTCATATAAAAAATCTTTACAACTTCATTAAGTTGCCTATAGCATCAGCGAACACTGCTCACGTTCCCGGTAACTTCCATACGAATGGTCCATAATAACCGTGTGTTCGATGGCAGATGGCCCGTCGGACCCGCGATGACTAGAACGGTCCGGCGGCCCCGCCGCGAGGCACTAACGCCGCCACATAACGTTACCTGCCAGGTCTGCGTCTTGTTCTGTCGGAATGTATTACCCTACCCTCGTCCTACCGTACTCCCGCCGTGCTGGGTGGTTCCCATTCGGTCTAGACGTGACGTCAGCGACATACGTAAATAAAACGAATGAACTCTTTACATATTAGTCGTGAGGTTCTTTCACAGGACTGTTGAGTTAATACCAACACGGGACTATTCCCACCTCTCGTTCCCACCACTGCAACTCCTGTGTAGCCAGGATCTACAGCTTGACCGCCACAAAAACCCAACCAATGAAGGTCAAGTTTGTCCCGGGGAAAAGTTGAACTGTCATTGGACCCGCAACGAATCAATTAATCAGAAGAACATAGGAGGAGTTCGAAATTGAGGTTCGACTTCCCTCCATTGCAAAGAGTTAATACCAACAGTTAAATGACAAAATTGGTATATGCGAGCAAAATACATTCCCAGAGGGTTTAGTGTGAGTTTACATCAAATCGTCACTAGTGAGCGCGTAAAAAAATGATTGTACAATGTACAGCGACCCTAGCGGATACTTTCAAGGACTAAAATCTTCATAGATTTTTTTAAACGCGCTCACTAGTTATGACGTTTGATGTAAACTCACACTAAGCCCTCAGATTTCATTACCAATAGCAGTTTTTGACTCATTTGTCAACTGAATTGAAGATCTATTTATTGATTTAAAATCATACAGTTTTCAGTTAATTTAAAAGTAATTGGGTTTCAGTTTTTGAAAGATGTTTGGTCTGGAAATTATTGGATGTCACCTCCTAACCTACAGCAAAATATTTTCATAAATTATTCAAATACATTTATAAGAGTAATAATACATTAATCATAAAGAAAAAAATACTCTTCTGATTCAATGACGTCACGTTCCATAGCACAAATGGGAATTACCCCGAATATACCACTCCATTGCATGCGGTTCGATGTTGTTCATGCATGGTCTTGTTGAAATCTGTTTGTCTACCATTTTTTAAGTGTTCATCAATAAAAATTTAAAGAACTCAAAAACTATACAGGGTGTAAAGTAAACTGATACATTAAACTCTCAGAAATTAAGGCAAAAAAAGTATTCGATGTAGATCGCAATAAACAAAATTATAGCAAATTGCTTTTATTAGACATACAGATTTTAACCGTAGGTTGTCCTAACTTTTGTCGTTTGATTTCCGCCTTCAATATTATTTTAACATTCTAGATCTGTTTAATATTTTAACGCTTTTTCTCGACACAATATTGATTTTTACAAACAAATTGCTATTTCATTCATAACCAATTGATATAATAAATTTGTGTTGATAAATAATGCTCATAGATGTAACAATAGCTTGATTAGATAATGGTTCAAGCAGTGATCAGTTTTGTTAAAAACATACAAATTAAAATGTTGAGACTTAGATGTGAAAAGAGGAATGTTGAGACTCGATTCAAACTCAAGCATAGACCCGAGTTTGTGATTGGTCAAATTTTATTTTAACAAAACGCAGTCTGGAATCTATACTTGAGTTCTAATCGTTTAACGTGAAACATTATTTATCAACACAGCGTAGCCTAGTATAGCTCGTAGCGACCTGCCTACCGTCACCTTGGTTGCCGTCGCCAGGCGTCTAACGTGACCTTTTGTACGCAGTGGGCGGCGCGCGACTGTGGGGCGGCGCCGAGCGAATGGACGTCGAGAACGTTCGCCGCGACGACGAATTGCTGCCCGTATGCACGCTGCAGCACAGCCCTGTCGCCATCCACTAGCCCACGGCGACTCGGTGGCTCGGTGGCTCGGTGGCCCAGCGGCGCGGTGGCCCAGTGGCTCAGTGGCTCAGACTAAGTGGCAGTGACCAGTGACCCACAGTGCCCCACGGACAACTCGTTAGCGCGCCCCGGGGCCCACCCCCTGGACTGAATGAACCGTATTTATAATTCTATATTTTTATTTAATGCGATAAGTCTGACTGTAAAAATATAATGGTACGATTTGTTACGTTGTAACGTGTATTTTGTTCTTAATCGCTTCACTCGACCGTACTTATAGAGCGTATGATGACCGCGATCCCGTCACACTCCGGATGCGTATGGGCATGAAAGCTAGGTTTTTTTATTGTTACGCAATGCATATCAAGAACGCAATATGGTAGTAAATAAATATTGTATATAAAATTTAGGAAAACAGACTAATGGATACAGACTGCAATTTAAACTGGATAATCTATAGTTTAGTTACGATCTTTGCTAGTTAGGCTTTCATTCAGTTTTAATTATCGCAAGCTTTATATTTTTAAAGTGTCGGCAACTGATGACTGAAATTCAAAGGGCCAATGAGAATTTGTTTTAACACAGACAGAGAAATAGAATTAAGTATTTTTTGATGCACAAAATGATTAATTTGACACCACCCGTTTGACTGATTCGTTAGTCGGAGTCATGAACAGCCCTCGCGCCGATTGTACATAGACGATGTTCACGACCTCTGATGCTTGTGATCCGAGTCTCAAGTATTATTTTAAAGCATATACGTTATTTTTGACCCATTGGAATATTCAGACGATGTGTAAAACAGATAGTGTATAGGTAATTCTATAAAACACAAAATGTACTTGTAGGTTACGAGAATGTTGAATCATATATAAAAATTTTTGGGTATTTCAGATAGGAATTAATAAATTGAATTACATAACTGACTTGTTGAACGTTTTTGGATTTGAATCTACAATAGACTAACCTCATTGCAACAGACTGGTCGAAACTTTGTAACGGAGATATTTTGTATAGCAATACACTGAATCACTGCCTTATTGTGCCGGAACTTTATACGATAAGACCCGCTACTCATGGTAGGCTTTTTGTCGCAAGTGACGTCATCCGCTGCCGCGAGTGCGGCCAACCGATATTGTGACAGCAAATGTGATAACTATACATTGTATGCAATTACTATTTTACTTTACTAATAATTAATTACATATCGATTTGTGTAACTCGGCTAGAAAGTATTGTATTTATTCAATGGTACTGACCTGACGGAGAAACTCACATGAGCGCTTACACGACCGACGACGAGCAAAGCTCTAAAAGTTTGAGTGTCCGCGCATATTACCGTTCGGTAATACAGCATTTTAGACAAGTAACTGCACTTCGAATATATATTTTGACAGTTGTCTATCACGTTGGGACCATGCTGATATAGGATAAAATATTCACATAATTAAAATGTCCAGTTTGATGTCGATGAATCCGTACAGACCTTTTGTTTCGTGTGCGCATAATGGAATGCACACTGCGACGTCTTGTAACATTTGACGTTCACATTTCCGTAGGAAAATGTACTTGTGTATGTGGGTCATGTTTTTATATAGATAAATATTGATTGTATTGTAAATATGGACGGCAAAGGTTACAGACTTGTACTGCAATAACGGGGAAGGATTGGCAGGCGGCGCGTACGCCTCGATCAGAGCTTACTCGGCTCTATTTAGTTGAAGCTTGTGATACATAGTTTAAAATTTGCACATAGTGTTAGTGCAAGGTTTAGTTTAATAAGGTATTAGCTCGGGAATACCTAATCTCTTCACTATATTAGTGTAATTGAATGGCATATTATGGTGATGTCCAGTTAAGTGTATATGGTACAGAAGTCACATAAGTAGCGGGTCCACGCTTAGCAACTTTATTCTGAACTTAAGCTTAGGAAAATATTTTTATTTGAAATTATTTTTAGTTAATTGTCGACTGAATGTACGCAAGTTCAGAGTGGAGCGGCTAATGAGACGAGGCAACATTACCGCGATGCTGCGTAATGTTGCCGTGAATTTTTATAAAAACACCCTCGATTATGTAATTATTTTAAAATTTAAATAAAGCGTTTGTAAGGTAAAAGCTATTTGATTTGGTACATGAAGCATGAAAGTATTTTTCCTCGTTTGTTTCTTATAGTGCTGACGAATAGGTTCACCCATTTCATTGTAGATTTGAATCTATTTCTAATCTTGCTGTTCTGTACTATAAATTTTTGAATATCTGTATAATATTTACTGTAATACTTTTCTGCTTCATGACGTTTATAGGATTGTTAGAAAGAGTATAAGAAATAGGTATGGGACATGTTTAATTTTGATGATAGAGCAATAACATTAATCTACCGGCGGGTTTCCAAATGTTAGAGAATAATAAAATATATTTTTATGTGACTATGTAAATTACATGTTATATGAATATTTTTGTCAGTTTCATTTGTATTAGAACATCAAACAGTATTAGATTCTGATGTTAGAATTTTAATTAGTTTGTATGTTTTTGATATCAAGCATGTATTACCTGTAAAGTCGGAAATCTGCCGCAACATTGCTATTTTTACATAACAACTAGTCGGAGAGTTAAGTGATAACCAACACGTAAAACACCAACCTATTTGAATAGTTCTAACTAAATCCATTACTCAAGAATGGCCCTAGATGTTTGCGCTTGAGTATGTAATATACTATACTTACTATTTATTTGTACTGTGACAGTATGGAGTTATGTGAAGTGTGTGACATGTGCTGATGCGCGATAAGCTAAAATGTTTATTTCCTATCGGATTGTCAGTTCGCAGGCACTGTAACAATAAAAGGATAGAGCTTTATGTCACTAAGTTTTGTATTTTAAATCAATAAACAATAGCAATGATCTGTGTATATTTTATTCCCTTATCCCTTTATCCCACAACATTAAAAAAAGAGTCCTTGAACACAGTATATTTGATTCTAGGCCAAGTCTCGGCAAACGTAATGAGGGTTGTTCCTCTAGCTTCAGTAGTACGGTTGTTTTGTCCGGTCCCGGACACTGATACTAATAAAGTCTCATCAGTTCGGTTAGACGTCATAACCTAACTGAACTGAACTGTCCTATCCATGACATTGACAGCGGGGCGCCACCGTCACTACCGGATCGCGGTTCCGATTTTTGCCATGTCGGAAACCATATAGTTGAACGATGGTAGCGCCCCCCTGTCATTGAGTTTGGTGGGACAGTTCAGCGTGGGTCATCTATACCAGGCCTGGCTCACTCCGCGCGGTACATCCGATAATTACCTACAGCGAAGCGCCCCGCCGGCGGGTATTATATCAGTCGAGTGTCACGCGCGCGCCCGTCAGGACGCTGGCGTGCGTTGTAGTATGATTATAATTCTATGATTGAAGTATTATTTAAAAATGGACATAAAGAGAAAGAAATATTGTGCGGCGTTCGGGTGTTTAAATTCGAAAAGAAATCTACCGGATTTATCTTTTTTTTTCGCTTCCCAAAGATGCTGAAAGGTATGTTGGCCATGTAGGTAATCAATAATTCTTAGTATAATATAGGAACCTAACCTACCATGACTACTGTTCAGAATTCGTTCGTTTGTTTCAGCCAAATGACGTCCACTGCTGGATAAAGGCCTCTCCCAAGGTTTTCCATGATGAATGCATACTTACCTACATACGTACCTCATTACAAATAAGTAGATTATTTTTTCACTAGACAGCAACCCTAACAGCGTAAGAAGAGTTCAGAGGCACGCGATAGAAAGAGACAAAACTTGTAGGTGAATAAAATTGTAGGTACGTAGTGCTGTGCGAGCTGAATTCCACTGTATCGCGTCGCAACAAGACTCGCATTTATTTAAATCGTCTTGCGGAGTAATCCTTCTGTACCTGTACTATTACTTATTCTGTGTCTATACTAAGACTAGACTCAGAGGATGTTGTTGTAGGCCGTTATAGGCAGGGGTCTACAATTTTTTCGAAAGGCCTCCCAGCGTTTGAGATGGCTAAAAATAACTTGCGCTTGTAAAAAACAAAATTTTTTTCAAAAACTTTCCATTTGGCGCCCGTCAGGCTGCTGTTCCGGGGCAAACGCCCCGATTTGCCCCCCTCCCCTAGGACCATGTCTGGTTGTAATCCTAAATTCTTTAGAAATTTCCATCGATGCACAGTATGTTATGAGACTGTATAATCGGACATTCTCATTTATTTGATGAACCGTATAGAGCTCAGTTATACAAACATGATAGTAAAACTCCCGTTTGAAAATTCCAAATAGTTTTCGCGGTATAAAAATTCAAAGTTACCTATTTTTTTACTTCAAAATTATGCAAAAATATTCTCACTCGTTAACTAATAACATTTAATTCAGAATTGTTATAATACTTCATAGAGCTCTTAAAACTACACGTAATAAGCGTATTAAGTGCTTCGTAAACGCATTCAGTTAATTAGGAAAAATGATTTTAGTGATTTTTGTTTTTATTTTTTTTCTCAATTATACCTTAATATATGCAAACATTTTTAATTGCAAGATATAGTCTGATACTTAATCTAATTGTATAAAAAAAATCAGCTTTAAATTCCGTGATATATTTGAGGAAAATCAAATTGAAAATATGCGCCATATAGAATTGTAAATTTCCCATCACTTTTTAATAGCAATATTTCTTTTGGATGTTTAAATATCATCAGCTCGATTGTACCAAATTATTGTATTGACATTCGATTTACATAGGTTTCAAATCGATGAGAAAATTATAAAAGGTAGGATAAATTCGACTTCCTAGATTTGTTTACATACTTTTTTAGTTAGTTACTTACATACAACTTAAGTTAATATAAGAGTGTTAAAAAAGAAAAAAGACTCGACTTGAGAACCTCCTCCTTTTTTTTAAGTCGGTTAAAAACAATGTGAATGTGACTTTTTAGAACCTTCAACACTATGCACATAACAGGCGGGATTTGAAACTTTTTAGACATGAATTATTCCTTTCAAAATTGTCGACCCTAGACTCGTAAAAAATTTATTAAGACGTTTTATGTTTTTTCTCAAATATATCACGGAGTTTAAAGCTGATTTTATTAATACAATAAGATTAAATATCAGACTATATCTTGCAATTAAAAATGTTTGCATATATTAAGGTATAATTGAGAAAAAAAATAAAAACAAAAATCACTAAAATCATTTTTCCTAATTAACTGAATGCGTTTACGAAGCACTTAATACGCTTATTACGTGTAGTTTTAAGAGCTCTATGAAGTATTATAACAATTCTGAATTAAATGTTATTAGTTAACGAGTGAGAATATTTTTGCATAATTTTGAAGTAAAAAAATAGGTAACTTTGAATTTTTATACCGCGAAAACTACTTGGAATTTTCAAACGGGAGTTTTACTATCATGTTTGTATAACTGAGCTCTATACGTTTCATCAAATCAATGAGAATGTCCGTTTATACCGTCCCATAACACACTGTGCGATGTAAACAAACACTTGTGCATACAATTACACTATAATACTCACGTTTTCTTAATATCATACACATTATTTCACAAGCTCATGAAACCAACTTTATTCTCATGATGAAACAAATATGAAATCTAACATTGAAAACTAAATATTTTAACAAAATATTTGGATGGTGAAAATTTGTGCTTCATGTTAAAATGTCAAATTGACATTTGACGTTTAAATTTAGGTCCTATCTCTGGAAAATCTGTAAGTCATAGACAATATTCATAGATAATAATCTGTAAATTTTATCGATTTTATTTCAAGTATTCAATTATTTCAATTACCAATTACTTTGATAATATTAATTTAAAATAAAATATAAACGAGGTTATATTCAACAATGTATTTTTTCTTCATTGAATGCAACAACACACTTTGCGAAGAAGTCTTTGAATTCAGCTTTATTATACAGACGAGTGTCACATAAAAAAATTATAATAAAAAAAACTTTTTTAAAAACAAGCTTTATCCTGAAATGCAGTTGTACTAAAACGAAAAAAATATTTGTATGCTTGGTTCAAAGAATTTCGAAAGCTTGTATCGCGCATGGAATTTATTCCTCTTTTTTTCTGTTTGCGCTACAAGCTTTCGAAATTCTTTGAACCAAGCATACAAATATTTTTTTCGTTTTAGTACAACTGCATTTCAGGATAAAGCTTGTTTTTAAAAAAGTTTTTTTTATTATAATTTTATTTTACACTTTTTAGTTGTATCTCAATCTCTGGGTCATTATTTAGCACCAAAGTGCTCGAGAAGTCGAATCCAACGAACCCAAACTCGATAAGATTCCGCCGTTTCGTTTAGGAGTTCCTATGGCCATCTCCTGACTCCATCATCAGACCAGCTCAATGGTACCATAACATTGCATTGTCATCGTACTTACATAAGTATACCAAATTTCAGCTCAATCGGTTGAGGAGAAGTGGTCTTAAATTCAGTTGCAAGATTTGTCCCACACATACTAACAAGTGAAGTCAATATAAAGCTTGTAAAAAGAGGCCTTTTCGACTGGTTTACAATTTATTGTGCACTTTGTCTAGCTAGACCCACAGTATAATTTAAATTATAATTATTTCCTAAACAAGTAAAAAAGGGAAAATAAAATTTTCTTTGATTAAGAAGATCCTATTTTGACGATCACATTACTGATCTCAATATATCAAACATAAGAGGGATTGATCTTAATAATTATACAAACGATCTTTAAAAATCTAATAATCGTCTGTTGCAGTCAATGATGACATTTACAGAATTGCGATTAACGAGAGATTTTGTCGCATCACTAGTAGATCAACTGACATAGACTAAAAATTCGTCAATGTCAGTTGGCCATATTTGTTTACATTTTCCTATGTATTACTTTTCTCTATGGTTTACATTTAGGGAAATTTCTAAAGAACTAAGGTATAGGAAGGGACTACTTACTATGGATAGTTGTCTCGGCAAACGGGCTAATAGCGAAGAGCTTCGACCAACATCTAAAGAAGCTCTCGCTAGATGGTTGGCTCAAGGGTCAGATTCAAAAGGCGGTGATCCTCAGCACGGCACGCATTGTCCGGAGGTTCCTCAGCCTGTGACCCTGACCACCGGTAGCTTGGGCCCTGCTCCGCTACCAGCGGATTAACTATTTTTAAGTTTTTTTTTTATAATGTATTTTTAGTTTTTTTTTTTATAATTTACATTGTAAAAAAAAAATTAAAAATAAGAAGGAAAATGATAGTACTTATTATTATTCTGTGCTATGATTGTGAATGTGAACCAACGACCTCGAGAGATACTCTTAATAATATACTCAACATCAAATAAACCGCACCTTCCGCGACGCGAACTTTGAAGATCTTCTTCTGACACAATCATGGTGCTCCAACAATATTGGTGTTATTTGAAAGCCCAATAAATATCCTTAAAGAAAAACACATTTAATTTCTAAATAAATGATTAACATAAATCATAAATGTGACTTGAAAACAGACCTCACTTTGGGCTCACCTCTGGGATCAATTAGACCAATTTTTATGGTTATAAAACCAAATAATGATCTCACGTATCCTCTTTAACAGATGGATAACGATTAATCCCAACTTAACAGTTTTAAAGCCCTAAAAGTTGGCTCAAGCGTAACTACCTATTTTTTGAAGATGTGACTCTGGATCCTTCTACAGACACATTTTTGGGATAAAAACCTTTCCTTGATTGAAATGAAGTTTAGAACTAGGCGTTTAAATGGTGCCAATATTGTTCGGAAGTGGGGATGCATACGTTTGAAAGTGCTTGTCGCGGGAGGTGCGATTTATTTGATGTCGAGTGTATTATAATCTTTTGTTGATAGTGATTGAAATGAAAAAAGCGGGCTATTTTGTGCATTCCTTGGAACAGCATCCTAGGAATGCTTTAGAACATTCAAAAGAGTTAATAAAAACTCTTAGGCCGGCAATACACGGACAGCTCGAGCAGTTAGTCAGTGATCAACATACACGGGCCGCTCTTGCAGTCAAGAGTCAACAGCTTGAAGCTGCCAGTGATAACTGCTCGAGCAGTTGGTATTAAATGCTCAAAAAATCACAAGCGCGCGCGCCGTGGAATGAAGAAAGTGGGCGGAGGTAACTGCGCGAGAGCTGTCGACAGCTCGAGCAGTCAGTGTATGGCTGGCGACTGCTTGACCGCACGATGAAAATTCCCCGTGCTGTCGACCGCCCGAATCAGTTGCAACTGCTCGAGCGGTTCGTGTATGTGCGTCCATAGAACTCTGCAGTTCACTGTGCAGTCGCAGCTTGAAGCTGTCGACCCTGACTGCTTCAAGCGGTCCGTGTACTTATTGCCGGCCTTAGGCTGTGTTGCACCACCTAACTTTGACCGTAACTTTAACGTTAACCGGTGTTTTTTGTATGGAGTTTGACAGATTTTTCATGACTTTTGTCAATGTTAAAGTAAGATGGTGCAACCCAGCCTTAGATATTGACTGATCTCTCGACTCTCGCTCAACTTCAAATGGGGGAGCTAAAAAGAATTTCTCTAAAGTACCTAGTTAGTAGACGAAATAAGTTTGGGAACCATTGTGACTGTGCATTATCACAGATATCTGTGGGTGTTATGATTTTAATAATAATAATTGTTTATTGAATGAATTTAATCTCCTATTTATGGGAAAATAAAATGCATTTAACTCTTCTAAAAAATGTGATCGCAACTTCAAAATATTAAAAATTAAAATCACTTATAAAATTATAAAAAATAATGTATTATCAGTACCTACATAATGACTAGTATTAGGGCCAGCCAGCACTTATTTGCCAATGACGATGAGTTTATACTCATCGTCATTGGCAAATAAGTGCTGGCATGAGGAGCCCTACTATTATTAGTAGGGCTCCTCATGTCTATCAATGTTCCATACAATTAATGATATTACTTTTTGTAGTTGACTGAAGTGACTTATTTTGTTTTGTTATTTCGATTTATGTAAAAGCATATTATTATTACTTGTTTCATTTCATTACCTACCCTTAAATTTTAATAATTACTTGGCTAATATAATAGTGTTTCTTCAAATATCATTTTTAATGTGAGCTCATAACACTTTGTTCATTGTAGTATTTTTCAGTGGTTTTTGTATTTGAAACACTTCATTTAAGATAAAATGCCGCTCAGTATAAAAAAAACATTTGCCAAATATTGAAAATAATGCAGGACGTAACGTTGGCGCTCAAACAAATATTAGGTCGCTCAAATATTAAGAAGCATCTCATTGTGTATTTTATGTACCTCAAATTAATGTTTGTTAGTTGCTGTTCTGTTGATTTCTCATCTTTCGCAGTCAGTCTCTCACTTAGTAATACTATAACCTAAATTAATTATTTTTGACACTTAAAACTTTAATTTACAGTCACTCGTTTTAATACTACCCTTATATTATCTGTGATAACGATTATCCTGTTTTCGCCTCCGAGATTTATTATACCGTGTAGTACCCCTGTACGACAAGCCAATCCGCACACAATATTCAGCGTAGTAGTAGTAAAAATCAAAAGAGCGGGCAACCCCACCCCTACCACGCTGTGGGCTCGGTGTCCGAGCGGTCTCATTCCTTTGTGCGCACGCGCAACGACCGCACGCAGTATAAGAAAAATGCTTAAGTGACGTCACCAGGACGTTTTTACCGACAAAAAACGTAATTATTTTAAGTTGTGCAGTGTAGTGACGAGAATTAGACCCAACACAAGGTTGGTTGTAACAACTATTTTGTGCAAGTGCTCGTACATTTTTATTATAAGCGTTGTGACACGACGCGTAACTTTGACCCATTTTTAGCTCCAAGTTAACGTGCGATGTTAACCAGTAGCAATTTTTTGCTCCGAGGTAATGCGAGATGTTACCCAGTAGCCATTCTTTTGCTCCGAGGTAATGCGAGATGTTACCCAGTAGCCATTTTTTTCTCCGAGGTAATGCGAGATGTTACCCAGTAGCCATTTTCTGCTCTAGCGAGTTAATACGAGATATTAACCAGCAACCACTTTATATTCGGTCATTTTTGCGGGTCATTTTTTAACCAGTAGCGTTCATACGAGATATTAACCAGCAGCCACTTTATGTTCGGTTATTTTTTAACCAGTAGCCGTTTTTTGCTCTAGCGAGTAAAAACGAGATATTAACTACCGAGATAGCCAGGTATTGTAATATTATTCACTTTTACGAGTTAAGTATCTTCTTTTCGGCCATTTTTAAAAGCCGTAAAAACAGAACATAATGAGCTCATACAGAAAAATGTTGCGTTT
The DNA here is from genome assembly GCF_963855985.1 of Ostrinia nubilalis. NCBI lineage: Eukaryota > Metazoa > Arthropoda > Insecta > Lepidoptera > Crambidae > Ostrinia > Ostrinia nubilalis. The sequence goes on along the minus strand of NC_087101.1, from coordinate 12,066,328 downwards.
GTACGAAACTACCCACATTAAGAGCTTGCCTTCCCTTACACCTTATGAACCATCAACCGTCTTGGAGCATGATGACCCGGCGCCGCGGACGCACTCGCCCCAGTCGAGCCTCCGCCTGTTTTTATAACGACCGATGACCCTGTGGCCATACACATTGTTCAATGCTACAAAGGGTAACTGAATAATTTTGTTGTTTCGTATTTTTATACATTACACCAATCGATATTGGTCTAAATACAAAGGCTAGTAAGAAAGAAATAAGTATCAGATCAAAATTCAAAGTGCATTTATGTAGATTCATTACTTGCTATTATAAGGTCAGAATAAAAGATCCTAAATAAACCTTAGGCCGGTTTCTTGACCGAACCGAGTTGAAGTGGAAATAAATGCCTACTTTATAATATATGAAGTATGACAATATGTCGTTTTTTCTATGCAACGACTCATATTAACTGACATTGTGATTGTGAGTACTTATCAGTCTCACATTTTTTTGTTGGAAACTTACAAAGATCTTTCTACATTTCCGGTCGGTCGACCAATTACATCGACGGTCGACAACTATAACTCATTATAATCCTCTAAAACGGGAAAAGAGGTATTTATTTGATATGACAACTAATCCAGGCTGCTGCACTGAATATATAATTTAAGCTTTAGCCGTTCGCATAACTGTGTGAATCAAGGCTTTATACAGAGGCCGTACCGACAAGCTACGCCCTGCTGTATGGTATGATGGGCTAAGACCTATCACCCGCCCGCGGCGCAACCACGCCGCCTTCCACAAGCGCAGGCGCCGTTATTTACGCCGCAGCGCCGCGCCGCCGCCGCCGCATGCCCAGCGCTGCCAGCGCAACGCGGGAAGCGCCATTAAAGACCGACCAGAACACCAAGGTAACCCGCGTCCCTAGACGACGCGCCATCTATGTACACAATGTACAGGTATGTGCTGGCCGCTTAAAATATTGTTATTTTAAATGCAATGTACCTATTATCCGGTTACATAATTTATTGTACCGAGATACCTATTCGATTCCCGATTCGAACCCAGATGATTTTTTTCATAATCATCATAACCATGCGAGTAAACATAATTAATTATACATAACAAATAATTATACACGTCGGCGCAGAGACGTTGATATTAAGAATATTCTTAATCGCATCCGTCGACACGAGTACATTCTGAGATTACCCACTTGTTAAAAAAAAAAAAAAAAATGTTCCTAGATGGTGGACTTAGATAGCGTCTTAAGATGCTAAACAAAGTTTATGTGGTTTAAGCACTTCAAAAGGGATGATATTTTAACCGCAATTAAACTTTTACCAAAAGATTCATTTATGGTTTAAAGAAACTTATTAATATAATAATATGTTTATTACATAAACACGATAGCCACTGAAAAGCAAATAGAATTATGGTCTTATTTTAACGGATGTTTGTTTTGTATCTGAACAAACAGGCAACATTTTTGTTTGTCTCTTTGCGGCCTTTCTTTAGCCCTGATATTTTTACAAAGTTTATTTTTTTATTCATGACGTCTCACCAGCTTGTATCTATAAATAATAGATAAAATCTAAGAGCTTCCTTAAACTGTATCGGTATCGGTACATAACATGACGTAATTTTTTCTTGTATTGGAAAACATTATTATGTAGGTTTGTACCTACTAATCAATGTATGATTAATGCTAATTATACTATTGATAGTCTTACAAAGTAAGGCTTCATCATCATTATTATTATTTATTTACTAAAAAAAAAAAAAAAAAAAAAAAAGGTCAGTTTTAACTCCATGTACTGTTTTACAATTGGTTCGTATAAATTATTTATGTATAACGTTAGAATTCTCATAAGAAGAGATGCGACATCATGAAATACATTGAATCATTTCTTATCTTGCTAAATCTTTTAGACAAGCAAAGTATCTTATTATGCGTTAAAGCGATAATAACTATGCCTTTATAAATATAACACAATAATAATTACATTGTAATCAATGTAATATAAAATTATTGACACATCAAAAAAGAAATCGGGCCGCTTGTAATAACAACCGGACTAGTGGACTTTGGTCAGTCAAAGAACGAATTAACCACATAAAATAAACTATGTATTATGTAGGTACCTATCAGTACTACCACTACTTGTCACCTTTAGTTTAGATTAAGGACATTTTTTAATAATACCAAAAAATAATGCGATATTATTTTACGAATCGATAACGCTGCCACAAACTCATAATAATGAATGAGTCTTTCTTCCCTTTCTATGAAGTATAAATTGAGAATTAGTATTTTGTTATTTTTTCTTAGCATGATTATAAAAATTCAATCATCACAGTCATAATACTGAAGCTGACTGAATCAAGGTGTCTGAATAAAGACACGGAGTAGGAGCTTGGTTTAATATTGTCTCAGAAAATGTTAGACGCTTTGGTTTCAGTACATGACATAAACCTATTTTTTGTTTCTTGAACTTTGTTTGATATTCAGTCATAATTCATATTTTATCGTCTGGCGTAGAGATTTCTACACGATTAACATGAATTAATTCCAATTAATTCGCCTTAGAATGGCGACCATTTTTTTTTAGACGTTAATACGTTTTTTCACTAAAAAAAAAAAATAAAAAAAAAAAAAAAAATAGAATGCTGGGGCAACAGGTACATCAGTAGTACCATATTGCCCATTTAAGCTTACCTTTCCCTGGCAGTGAGTTTTGTATTTGGCAGTCGTGGATCAAACAAAACGTACCAGACTCCGCTATGTACACTCCGCAAATAATAAATAAATATCCTTCCTTCGACATTTTACACTACGCTCCTAGTCCCAAACTGAGCAAAGCTATGGGTCCTAGACAACGGATATAAACATACTTAAATACCGTTTTTATATTGTACATATCGTCACCGTCGTGGCAGAATTAAATAACTGACACTTTTTTCAAAAATCACTTTTTCCACTTTTTGTATAGCAGAAAGTGTTACCTATATTTTGGTCTTACTCTCGTGCCAATATCTACGATATTTCCAAAGATATCTTCAGTTTAGTGAAACTATTGACCATAAATTACAACTCTGTTTGTTGTAGAATTTACGTGGCAAAACTGAATAAGTGACGTTATTTAATTCTGCCACAACTTAATGCAAAACATTGCTTCAAAATACTTGTACTAAGAAAGTCAATAAGTGACTTTATTTAATTTTGCCACAACTCAATCCGAAACATTGCTTCAAAATACTCGTACAATTGTGTTTTTGATTTATTTCATCTTTGTAACATTACTTTAAATGTTACTTTTAATTTCAATGTTCATTACTCAGATGTTGAATCTGGATAGTTACCTTCATCATCATCATCATTTCAGCCATATAGGACGTCCACTGCCGAACATAGGCCTCCCCCAATGATTTCCAATATGACCGGCTGGTAGCGGTCTGCATCCAGTGCTTTCCTGCTACCTTTATGAAGTCCACGTTGTGCTTTCCGGTACGTGCCCTCCACTCCAGAACCTTGCTGCCCCATCGCCTGACAGTTCTGCGTACTATGTGCCCTATCTCTTGTACAGAAAAACTGAGCATAGCCCTCTTCAAAGTACGCTGTGCAACTTTGAGCTTATTTATAAGGCCTATAGTAAGAGGCCGCGTTCCCGAGCCGTCATCAGTGGTAACACATACAGATTGTAGATTTTCGTCTTTAGGCACTGAGATATTTTGGACGAAAGGATGTTGTGTAGTTTCCCGAATGCTGGCCAGCCGAGTTGGATTCGATCTTTTTCTCTACCTAGCTGAAACGTTTGTCCGAGGTAGACATACTTGTCAACAATCTCGAGATTCGAGCTCCTAACCGAAACTGGGTAGGGCGCAACATAGACATTCGACAAAAGCTTCGTTTTTCCATGTTGTTCACCCGAAGGCCTACCTTTTGGGAGATTAAGGTCTTCGAGCATTGTGTCGAGGTCTTCCAGTGATTTTGCCATGACCACACAATATCGTCGGCAAACCGAAGGTGAATGATGTATTCGTCGTTGATGTTTATGCCGAATCCTTTCTATTCAAGGAGTTTGAAAGCGTCTTCCAATGCAGCGGTGAATAGTTTCGGAGATCCGGAGATATAACATCTCCATCGCGCCTTGCTGCAGAGGAATCACCCTCGTACTTCACTCCTGTACTCGGACCAACATGGTGGCGTTTCTGTACAAGCACTTCAGCACCTCGTTATGTACCGATACTTTTCAGAAACCGGCTTGTTCGGGAGGCTGGAAGTCATCGAACCTACGCGCGAGATCATTCGTGATAACTTTCGAAAACAGCTTGTAGACATGACTCAGAAGCGAGATGGGTCAGTAATTCTTCAGCAAGGTTTTATCCCCTTTCTTGAAGAAGAGTACCACCACGCTTCTATTCCATGCCTCTGGCGTTGTTCCCTGGAGTAAGACGAAGTTAAATGGTCTCTGAAGGACTTGACTTCAATGTTCAGAAGCTCCGAGGTTATTCCATCATGACCCGGTGCCTTATTGTTCTTTAGGTGTTTGAGAGCCATCCTAATCTCGTATAGGCTGATAATGCTGATATCCACAATATCTTCGTCGAGGTATACAGGGTGTCCCAAAAACAATGGATAACCCTGTAACCATCGATAGACCTCGCCATGGTCTCCCTAACGTCCAATTATGACCCCAGTAAAAATATCCCTGTTTTCAAGATTTTTAAGTTTTTGTGCATTTTTAGAAAATTGCCACCTGCGATTACTTTTTCTCATGCCATTTCTACAAATGAGGATACTTTTCAATCTAGTTTTTTTCCTTATCACAAGGGATAGTTGGGCTATCAAAAGAAAACATTAAAAATCAACAAACTAATTTAAAAGGATGAAAATTTTAAGAAATTACAGAAAAGAAGGAAAAATTAATTCACTATCTTGCACTTTTGATCAGCCATCGTGTAAAAAAAATGTAGGAAGACCATCGTGCCCATTAGCTTAAAAACTTCCTTGGTTAATTGAGATTCTAAAAAGGTATCACAAGCCAATGTATTCTGTATTATTTTTATCTTATGGCTACTTGAATAGCAACTAGTATGAAAACTGCAAAAATGAGTTTTTCTCGGAATAGTTAAACTAGGACTGCATAGTGGCATTCAATACAAATGGATAATTTTTAGCGTAGGAATTTAAATAAAGCAACATTTTATCATCATCAGCATTATCATTTCAGCCATAGGACGTCCACTGCTGAACATAGGCCTGTGCCCCAATGATTTTCATAATGATCGCTTGGTAGCGGCCTGCATCCAGCACCTTCCTGCTTACCCTTATGAGGTCGTCGGTCCACTTTGTAGGTGGACGTCCTACGATGCGCTTTCCGGTACGTAGCCTCCACTAGAACCCTGTTGCCCCATCGGCAGTCAGTTCTGCGTTTTTGTGATTACTTATTTTTTGTTTTAAACCTTATAAATGTGCCTATAGACAGATACCCGTGATGATACACGGCTCGGAAACGTGGATTTTTTGCACAGCGTGCTGTGGAAGGGGCTATGCTCGGGTTTCTTTACGAAACCGTATCAGAAATTAGGAAATCCGTAAACGAACTAAAGTCGCTGACATGGCCCGACGGATCAGCAAGCTGAAGTGGCAATGGGCAGGGCACAGTAGTTCGCAGAACTGAGGCAGCAGGATTCAAGTGGAGGCTACGTACCGAAAAGCGCATCGTAGGACGTCCACCTACAAAGTGGACCGACGACCACATAAAGGTAAGCAGGAAGGTGCTGGATGCAGGCCGCTACCAAGCGGTCATTATGAAAATCATTGTGGTACAGGCCTATGTTCAGCAGTGGACGTCCTATGGCTGAAATGATGATGATGATGATGATAAAATGTTGCTTTATTTAAATTCCTACGCTAAAAATTATCCATTTGTATTTAATGCCACTATGCAGTCCTAGTTTAACTATTCCGAGAAAAACTCATTTTTGCAGTTTTCATACTAGTTGCTATTCAAGTAGCCATAAGATAAAAATAATACAGAATACATTGGCTTGTGATACTTTTTTAGAATCTCAATTAACCAAGGAAGTTTTTAAGCTAATGGGCACGATGGTCTTCCTACATTTTTTTTACACGATGGCTGATCAAAAGTGCAAGATAGTGAATTAATTTTTCCTTCTTTTCTGTAATTTCTTAAAATTTTCATCCTTTTAAATTAGTTTGTTGAACTTTAATGTTTTCTTTTGATAGCCCAACTATCCCTTGTGATAAGGAAAAAAACTAGATTGAAAAGTATCCTCATTTGTAGAAATGGCATGAGAAAAAGTAATCGCAGGTGGCAATTTTCTAAAAATGCACAAAAACTTAAAAATCTTGAAAACGGTGATATTTTTACTGGGGTCAAAATTGGACGTTAGGGAGACCATGGCGAGGTCTATCGATGGTTACAGGGTTATCCATTGTTTTTGGGACACCCTGTATAGCTTTCCATAAAACTTTTCAATCTCACCCAGAACCTCGGCTTTTGTTGACGTTACACCACCTTCCGCAGTCTTCAGCTTCGTCAGCTAGCTTCGCCCAATAGAGCTGTCTCTTACGAATACTTTTGAGCCTTGGTTCCGCTCTATCGCCTCTTTAATATTATTTGTATTAAAGTTGCGAACATCATGTCGCAAGGACTTCCATATCTGTCTATTGAGCTGCCGATGTGCCTTAGTGTCAACGGAGATCTGCAGTGACATTGAACGTCGTTCTGCCATGACGTTGAGGGTAAGGGATCCCTATGGATCCCTAGGGAGAGATCCCTATTACAGTTTTATTGTTTTTGGATTATTTTTATTTGATATTCATTTTGATGTTGGTTCTTTCAATTTAATTTCAATGTTATAGGAATCTGATGTTGATGATTACCATACCAATTTGTTAAACATTTATAAGTATTAAATAAGTAGTATAGGCGTATAAGTAGGTTTTAACTGGTTTATTCACTATAGACAATATTATAAACGTGACACAAGTAGATTTTACAAATTACAAAGCAGAAAAGACAAAATAACAGTGAGAAACAAAGCGCGCCGGCCCCGCGGCTCGTGACACGCGCACCGTTTGCCTTTCTGAGACGGACTGGCCGACGAGGGGCGCCGGAGTTTATGAGCGCGGTGTGCGTAGGCGGGGCGAGCGGCGGAGCGG